>NC_088379.1:30771666-31077500 GCF_037993035.2 Macaca fascicularis | reverse complement strand
TAGATATTATTACTTGCCTTCCCCAATGTCAATTCACATCATTATTCTATAGTGGTAAAATCCTCATATTTTAGTTCAGTAAATGGTTGTCTGAATTGCATACATTTCCCACTCCCATTTAGCAGCTATATGTAAACCATATGACCAAGTTGTTGCAAATAAGATTCATATACAAGATCTAAGTACAATTTTTGGAAAATGTCAGTAAGAAAATTATACGTCTTATTGTCATTTTGCTAGCTGAAATAGCAATGTGATAATTGTACATATGACTACATAAAATAATTTTTTTCATGTGGCTTCATATTACAGAAAACTGTGATTGACAGGTTATATATCCTCACAACGTAGGGCACTATAGCAGCCTTGGATCACCAATTTCTAGATATTTAAATGGGAGACAAATGAACTTTTTATGGTTTAAACTGTGGTATGTTGTATAATTTGTATTTAGAGACCATAATACTCAGAATATTTTACTATAACAGAAATGGTATATGATACATGAAAGAACTTAAAATATTTGTTTTTGTCCTCCTGCTAGTGGGCTAGCATAGGGTATGAGAACTCAGATATTTGTGGTTGTATAGATGATGCTTTTAGATTCTGCCCACAGTGAATTGAACATTTTCCTACTTGTTTAGTACAAAATATTATAGACTCATTTTGTATTTTCCTTCACCCAACATTAGTATTAACCATTTAATCAAGTAACCTTGGTCTAGATATTGGAAGATAGTATTTTGAAACCAAGATCAGGGCTCTCAGTGAGCTGCTCATTACTACTGGATGTTGAAGAAGATGAAGACATATCACCTTAAAACATGCCACTTAGCATATTGAGTATTTTGTGCTGAAGACAATTAAGAAACAGCAAATGTAGGAAGAGGTGTCTGAACTCCAGCTTTCTACCTAAAATCAAAGAATAACTTTTTCTTTAGAAAGATGCCCTTGCCATACTAGAAAAAGAAGAAAATTCTTATCACTGGAAGCAGGGGTCAATACCAGTATGAATCTGTACAAGCAAACCTACTAAAATAAATCTTATCTTTCACTAGTTTCTCTCATATATTTTCTGCTCACTTTCCCACAATTTATTGCCTCTAGCCCAAACTCTTTTTACTTCTGTCTTGTTATGTCTCCACAATTTATCATTCTTTGCTAAAATCGTGTATAATCTCTTAGGTCTATCTGCTTCTTTAGATATTCATTTCTTATATAAGAAGGCCTCTGTGAACATGTAAAAATGTTAACGTAAAATGAAACTAGCACGATTTTTTCTTGTTAGTCTATGTTTAGGCAATTTAATTCTCAGGTTTAGCCACACAACCTAAAAATGTAGACGAAAGTGTTTACTCTCTACAGTGTCATTGCTTCTAGTTCATTGAAAAGAACTAGACAATAAATGCATGTATACATTTACATACACACTTATACACCTCTAAATTTATAGATTTTTATTTGTCTATAAAATGACACCTACGATGTAATACTTCAGCTTTCATTCTTTCTCCTTTCATGTGTTTATCCTTTTCTTGCAAAAAGATGGCTGTAATTATCTTTAGCACATTTGTTTTGTTAAATTCACTTATAAATTTATTTAATAAAAATAATCTCCCATGCCAGCCGTGCCCATGCTTCCAGCTCCTCCATGGATCTATATCATTGGACAGTAGGACTTCAAGCCAACACTTGCATGGGTGACCAAGTTCGGCTCATGCTCCTGCACTGCTCACAAACTCTCCCTCACAGCTATGTATAATTAGCTGACATACTGATACCTTAAGAAAGGAAGAACAGGATAAGGAAAGTTGGGAGAAGAAAAGATAATGTTATTCAGATTGGTTTCAAACACATGGGGTCAAGTAACCCATCCACCATGGAAGAATGTATATTCTGAAATTGTAGGATAGAATGTTTTGTAAATATATGTTAAGTCCATTTGGCCTACAGTACAATTTACACCCAGTTTCCATGTTGATTTTGCTAACAACCAAAATAAACGTTTTTAAAATAGAAGGTATTTTAAAACATAAGGTATTTGTTTTTGAAATAGAAGGCATCTTAGGAATACTATAGTTTGAATGGTTATCCCCTCTAAAATTCATATTGGAGTTTAATTGCCATTATAAAAATATTAAATAAGGCTCTTAAGAGGTTAGGCCATAAGGGTCATCATGGGTGAAATTTATTCCATCATAAATGGGTAAGTTTGTCTACTCTTGTCCTTTGTAAAATTCCAAGTTTCTGTTCTGGCAGCACAAAACAAACTGAGACAGACAATTGGTACCAAGTAGTGGAGCTGGAAGCAGTTGGAAGAGCAGGCTGGAAAAAGCCTAAGTTACCATGAACTGAGCAATAAGGAAAATTCTGATGAAAGCTCAGAAGAAAAGAAATAGAGGAATAGCTTAAAACTTTTTAGAAATTATGATTACTTAAGTGATCAGAATGTTTTTAGAAATATAAATGGTAAAAGTAATTCCAATGAGGTCTCTGACAAAAATGAGAAATAAATTATCAGAAACTCGAGAAAAGGCATCCTCGTTATAATGTGGCAAAGAACTTGACTAGTGTCCATGCCCAGGCACTTTGTGAATAGCAGAATTTAAGAGTAGTTAACTAGAATATTTGAAGGAAGAATTGTCTAAACAGCAAATCATTCAGGATATTACATGTCTTCTTTTAATCATATATAGTAAAATATGAGAAGAAGTAAATAATTTTAAGAAGGAATATATAATTAAAAAGATAGATAATTTATATATTCGAAGGAGTCTCAGCCTGACTATATGGCAGAGAATGAATGAACACGTTCAGAAGAGGAAACCAAAGGTATTGTAAGTGATCATCTAATGAGGAGATTAATATGTATAAAATGAAGCCAGAGACCATCTATCAGGGCAATAGGACAATGACCCTAAAGGCACACCAGAGATTATTGGAGCAGCCCCTCTCATCACAGACTCATGGGGCCAAGATATGGAGAAAGAAAATATGTCAAAAGAGAGCCCTAGGGCATACTTCGGAGCATGGGGCTCACTGCCAAGGGCTTCCCCAAGTCTCCTCCCCCTACATTCTAACACAGCATTTCTCAGTTGCCCCAAGTGTGGCTCAAGAAATTCCAGGTATGCTCAGGCCTCATCTTTGAAAGGAGCAAGTGGTATTTCTTGACAATATCCATGTTGTCTCAATTCTGTAGGAGCACAGAATGCAAGAGTAGTGGGGGCAAGGCTTCCTTCACCTAGACTTCAAAGGATTTTACAGATAGCCTGGGGCTCAGGAAGACTTTATTCACAGGATTTGACCACAAAGATTCTTCACCAGGGCAATGCCCAACAAAACTGTGGGAAGAGAGGGACTGCAGAAAGTGCACACTAGACCTACTGGAGCTGTGAGATGGGTTCAGTTCCAACACCCCAGAACTATAGTCACCGGTGTGCATGTCAGCCTTAGAGAACTGCAGGCATAAGACTTCAACCTGTGAGAGCTGCTGCATAGATTGAACCCTACAAAGCCACAGGGACAGGATTGCCCAAGGCCTTCTCTCCAACCTCCAGTGTACCCAAAGGGCAGAATGTGGAGTCAAAAATCTTATTTTCTAGCTTTTTTAATGTTATATTTCTCTACTGAGTTTCCAACTTACTTAAGACAAGTTATCCATTTGTATTGCCTATCTCCCTCTTTTGGAATGGGAGTGTCTACTGTATGCTTGTCCCACCATTGTACTTTGAAAGCATGTAACTTGTTTTGATTGCACACTCTGATAGCTGAAATAGAATTTGTATCAGAAAAAAATCACACCTTGAATATCACTCATGTTTACTTTGGATGAAACTGTGGACTTTGGACTTCTGAGTTGAAGTTGGCTCATGTTAAGATTTTTTGAGCTATTGGGATGGAATAAATGTATTTTCTATGTGATAAGAATGTGAGTTCTGCTGAGGGCAGAGGTAGAACGTTATTATTTGAATGTCTGCCACCTCTAAAACTCATATTGCAATTTAATTGCTATTTCAACAGTATTAATAGGTAAGACCTTTATGAGGTGATTAGGCCATGAGGGCTCCACCCATGAGACAGATTAATGCCATGTTAAAAAGGCAAATTCATCTCCCTCTTGCTCTCTCTCTCCCTCTTGCTTTCTGGCATGAGATGATGTAGCAAGAAGGTCCTCACAGGACTCCAGCCCACTGATCTCGGACTTCCCAGTCTCCAGAGTTGTGAAAAAATAAATTGCCAAGACAACTGGAACAGCTCCCAGGGACTAAGACAACTGCTGTGCTTTTAACAGATCTTCAGAGGGAAGGCACCAAGAGTGAATGTAGGGTCGACACAGAAGCTGAGTTGAAAGAAGAGAAAACTGGGAAACCTGCATGGGATACTGTGCACCAAGACTCATTTTTTAATTACAAAAGCTCTATAGAAATAGGTGAGTAGAACTTGCAAGGAGCTACCTGCTCTTTCCACGGACCTCTGAAACCCCAATAGGAGGGGACCCCTTGACCACCACAGACACTTGTGGTGGCAGGGAGAGCTGCTTAGAGAAGTGGTAGGGGTAGCAAACTAGCAGATGTGAAGCTCAGAGGGTTTGGTGTGGGTGCATCTGTAGTGTAGCATGACCAGGGTTTCCCATTCCCCTAGGCTTGACTTACTCCCATAAGAAACGTTAGCCCTAGGACTACTGTCGAACCCAATCTCTGCAGGGCTGTTTTGCACAACTGAAGGGGTTGGTCCAACCTGAGCACCCTTTGGTCTACTGGCATCTCCTGGGGCCCCAGCCTGGCCATTCCTGCTTACAGGGCAGACTCGGCTGCCCTGGGGGCCCACAGCATAGCTTCTGTCCCAGAAGACAGTGTCTGACTGATAGAGAGCTCCAGCAAGGTGGCCCCTACAGACACATACCAGCGCTCATGCTCGCACTTCATACTGCAGCTGCTCCCAGCCCACCACAACTCCCCACATCACTTTGCTGGCATGTGTCTGCATGTGCGGGTTTTGCTTTACTTGCCTCACCAGCGTGCAGGACTGAAGCCCACCCCCGCTCTCTCCTCGGATGGACATTGCCTATGAAGCTGTGGTGGGCACAGAGCCAGCAGTCCCTGTCTCTGAAAGTGCCCTGCCCTTGGGCTAATACTGCACAGAAAAAAAAAAAAAAAAAAGTGGATCCTCCTACACCCTGAGCAATTGCTTCTGCTCGTGGGACTCAGAGAAGACACCCATCTGTACCTCAGGATACAAAATCAATGTGCAAACATCACTAGCATTTCTATACACCAACAATAGTCAAACCTAGAACCAAATTAGGAATGTACTGCCATTTACGGTTGCTACAAAAATAGTAAAATACCAGAAATGCTGCTAACTAGGGAGGTGAAAGATCCCTACAAGGAGAATTACAAACCACTGCTCAAAGGAATCAGAGATGACACAAACAAATCGAAAAATATTCCATGATCTTGGATAGGAAGAATCAACACCTTTAAAATGTCCACAGTGTCCAAAGCAACTTACAGATTAAATGTTATTCCTATTAAACTGCCATTGACATTCTTCATAGAACTAGGAGAAACTACTTTAAAATGCACATGAAATCAAAAAAGAGTCCAAATAGCCAAGGTAATTCTAAGCAACAAGAACAAAGCTGAAGGCATTATGCTACCCAACTTCAAACTATAATACAGGGCCACAGTAACCAAAACAGCATGGTCCTGGCATAAAAGCAGACACATAGAACAATGGAACAGGATAGAGCACCCAGAAATAGGGCTGCACGCCTACAATTATCTGATCTTCGACAAACCAGGCAAAAATAAGCTTACACCACATACAAAAATTAACTCAAAATGAATAAAACACTTAAATATAAAACCCCAAATTTTAAAACCCTGGAAAACAACCTAGGCAATACTATTAAAAACATAGGCAGAGGCAAAGATTTCATGACAAAGACATCAAAAGCAGTTGCAATAAAAGCAAAAGTGACAAATGGGATATAATTAAACTAAAGAGCTTCTGCACAGCAAAGGAAACTATCAATAGGGTAAACAGACAATCTACAGAATGGGAGAAAATTTTTGTAATGCGGCTGACAAAGGTCTAATATCCAGCTTCTACAAAGAACTTAAAACAAATTTACCAGATAAAAGCAAACAACCCAAGAAAATGTGGGCAAAGGACATGAACACTTTCCAAAAGAAGACATAAATTCAGCCAAAAGTCATATGAAAAAAAGGCCAACAACATTGATCATTAGAGAAATGCAAAACAAAACCACGATGAACTACCATCTCACATCAGTCAGAATGGCTACTATTAAAAAGTCAATAAGTAACAGATGCTGGAGAGGTTGTGGAGAAAAAGGAAGGCTATGCACTGTTAGTAGGAGTGCAAATTAGTTCAACCATTATGAAAAACAGTGTGAAGATACCTCAAAGATCGAAAACCAGAAATGTCATTTAACACAGCAATCTCAATACTAGATATATACCCAAAGGAATATAAATCATTCTATTATAAAGACACAAGCACGTGTATGTTCATTGCAGCAGTACTTACAAATACAAAGACATTGTCTCAACCTAAATGCCCATAATGATAGACTGGATGAAGAAAACATGGCACATATGCACCATGAAATACTACACAGCCACAGGCAAAAAGAGATCATGTTCTTTGCAGGGACACAGATGGAGCTGGAGGTTATTATTCTTAGCAAACTAACACAGGAAGAGAAAACCAACTACCATATGTTCTCGGTTATAAGTGGGAGCTAAATGATGAGAACACATGAACACATACAGGGGAACAACACATACTGGGGCCTATCTGAGGGTGGAAAATGGGAGGAGGGAGAAAATGAGGAAAAATAACTAATGGGTACTAGGCTTAATACCTAGAGCAAATAACTAGGAAGAATCAGGAAAAATAACTAATGGGTACCGAGTTTACCTATGTTACAAACCTGCACATGCACCCCTGAACTTAAAAGTTAAAAAAAAGACTATAAAAACGAATATAATTCAAAAGTTCCAAACAAATTTTTAAAAAATTATCTTACTTTATAAATTACCCAGTCTGGTGTTCTGTTACAGAAGCACAAAATGAACTAAGACAGGAATAATAAATATTATGATTATTTATTGGAAAATTAGTAAAATCTTCACATTACTTTTTACCATATTCAGTTCATTCTTAAATTGAAATTAAATATTTTGTATTAGAAAAGCATATATGGATTTATTTTGCAGGATTATTTGAATATCTCTGTCTCTGTGTCTGGCTTATCTATTTATTTATTTATTTTTACTTTTATTTTATGAGACGGAATCTCACTCTATCACCCAGGTTGGAGTGCAGTGGCATGATCTCGGCTCACTGCAACCTCCACCTCTTGGGTTCAAGCTATTTTTCTGCCTCAGCCTCCTGAGTAGCTGAGATTACAGGTGCGTGCCACCACACCCAGCTAATTTTTGCATTTTTAATAGAGACAGGGCTTCTCCATGTTGGCCAGCATGGTCTCCGCCTCCTGTCCTCCTCATTTGATTCACAGGTGTGAGTTACTATGTCCAGCCTGGAAATTTTCTCTCCTCTCCTCGCCTCCCCTCCCCTCCACTCCCCTCCCCTCTGCCCGCTTTCCTCTTTGTTTTTTATTGGTTTTTTTTGTTTTGTTTTTGTTTTTTGTTTGTTTTGAGATGGAGTCTCACTCTGACCCCAGGCTGGAGTACAATACCTCGATCTTGGCTCACGCATCCTCCACCATGCCCGGCTAATTTTTGTATTTTTAATAGAGATGGGATTTCACCATGTTGGCCAGGATGGTCTCGATCTCTTGGACTCGTGATCCACCCACCTTGGCCTCCCAAAGTGTTGGGATTACAGGCATGAGCCACCATGCCCGGCCTACATTTTCTTTTGTACATCATCTGAAGTTTTAGAATTATCATGGTTGTATAACAGTTATTGGCCGGGTGCAGTGGCTCACACCTGTGATCCTAGCTTTTTGGGAAGCTGAGGAAGGCAGATCCTTGAAGTAAGGAGTTCGAGACCTGCCTGGCCAACATGGTGAAACCCTGTATCTGCTAAAAATACAAAAATACAGAAATTAGCCTGGCATGGTGGTGCACCCTGTAATCTCAGCTACTCGGGAGGCTGAAGCACCAGAATTGCTTGAAGCTGGGAGATAGAAGTTGCAGTGAACCAAGATCACACCAGTGCGTTCCAGCCTGGGGAACAAAGCGTGAATCTGTCTCAAAAAACATATATAAATACATGAATTAATATAAATTACTAATCCAAAATAAAAAATTTGGTTCATAATTGAAAATTGTTGGCTTCTGAACAGCACAATGATTGAGCCTTCCGTGAAAAGTAATACAACTTTAAGTAATCTCTGCAGGAGTCTCCGTTTTAGAAAGTAGATGTTTGATGTAGAAAGCCTCATTTTGGTGCAAAAGAAACTTTCATGTTAGTAAATGATTTCTTTTTCTTTTTTTTTTTTCTTTTTGAGACAGAGTCTCGCTCTGTCACCCAGGCTGGAGCGCAGTGTGGTGATCTCAGCTCACTGCAAGCTCCGCCTCTCAAGTTCAGGGCATTCTCCTGCCTCAGCCTTCCCAGTAGCTGGGACTACAGGCGCCCGCCCCTACACCCTGTTAAATTTTTTTGTATTTTTAGTAGACACGGGGTCTCACCGCATTAGCCAGTATGGTCTCGATTTCCTGACGTTGTGATTCCGCCATCTCGGCCTACCAAAGTGCTGGGATTACAGATGTGAGCCACTGCGCCTGGCCCCAAATAATTTCTAATATGCCACCTAAGTTATTGAATTTGAATTTAGGAGAAAGTTACAAAAACATAATATTCATTTAGGTATTATTAAATGTGTTATTGGTCCTAAGATATTGAAAAGTTTAAGACATTATATTTAAAATTGACTTAACGATTCTAGAATTTTGAAATACCACAATTTTTTTAACAGCTCATATTTATATGTTTTTCTGATTTCAGAACTTTTTTTTCCATTTCTGATCTTTACTTCTATACAATTTTGAGTGAAGAATTTAGTAGTGTATGCATACATCAGTTTTTACTTATTTCCAGATATATTGCTTTTAAATTACTTTTGTCTTTTTTCAGATTGTCTGCTTGCAGAGATGTTATTTTTTAAATTTGCAAAACTTTATTTTTTTTCAAAACTATCAGGTATTACATATTCGTCTTATTTTCCAGTCTTCAAATCTAGTCTTTCTTTCTAAGCTAACATTAAATTCAAAAGAAGTTTAGTTATATTTATTTAAATTTATTCTGCAATAGGCATAAAATTTATCTTGTACTATAGGATTTAAAAATTGTATTTATGACTAACACAGTGGTTGATATGGTTTGGCTGTGTCCCCACCCAAATCTCATCTTGAATTGTAGTTCCCATAATCCACACATGTCGTGGGAGGACCCAGTGGTAGGTAATTGAATGATGGGGATGGTTAACCTCATGTTGTTCTCATAATAGTGAGTTCTCGTAGGATCTGATGGTTTTAAAAGCGTCATTTCCCCCTTTTGCTCAGCATTTCTCCTTGCCACCGCCATGTGAAGGACTTCATACTGTCCATAGTTTCCCCTTAGAACAGGCCTTGTTAAGAGAAACAGAATGGTTTATTTCAAAATGGTTTATTATTCCTTCCTCCTGCCAGATGCATGAGTGGGTTTTCCTCTGATATTTACTATGAGAATCTCATGGAGTTCCTGAAGGTAAAACTCACAGAGTGTGGAGACCCTCCTTGTGAGTGGGTCTTCCAGGAGGTTTTAACTCTCACACTTATCAGCACTAAGACCGCAGAAATTCATCAATTACATTTCAGGTATGCCTATGTAGGCACTTGTTCTCATGGTGGTTTCTGATTTGGGGTCTCTGCTTTGGTAAGCTGTGAATACTTGTATTCACCTGTCTATCTCTACAATCTTTGGGGCAGTGATTTTCTTTGTGTTCTCACCTCTCTCTTGGAGCCAAGATGAGTTGTTTATCAGTCTGCTTAGCTTTTAGTTGTTGTTAGGCACAGTGATGACTTTCAAGCTTTTTGCATGCAGGAAAATAGATGAACGTATTAGTTTCCTATACCTTCTTAACTACATGTTACTGACTACCTTCCAGGGAGAAGTATTTTAGGTGCTAAGGATACAAAAATGTGGAAAGTATAATTGTTGCTCATAAAGAGTTTATTGTCTAGGTATGGAATAAAAAAGAAAATTAAAAAAATGAAAATGTGAAACCTAGCATAATGAATGCTATTTATTTTTAAGCCCTTCATGACATATGAGTTTTGGGTTGAAGCTTAGTATGTATTATATCTAAGCCATACATAAATTCTAAGACTGAGAATTATTATTCACATTTTATAGATGAGATAGCATGGACTTAAATTATACTATTTGTAGGTCCTCAAGGATAAGAGTGATTCTCTTCAATTGATAATAGGTGAAAGAGTATTACAGTTAAGGGACTGTATATGATGTAAAGTAGACCTGAACAAAAGGGAAGTAATTCAAGATAAGTGAGAAATTATTATCAGTTGGAGGATAGAGGTGGGGAGAAAATACAAGTATGTAATGTATTAACAGATGCTACATTAGAAAGGGCCAAGTCATGGTGTCACAGAAGTCCCCTGTCTTTATAAAAAGATAAAATGCAGAAGAATTTGAAGCAGAAAAGTATGTTAATCATATGAATGTTTTGTAAATACGGCACCAATGGAAGTGGGTGATAGTTACAGTAGAGAGGTCTGCAACCTCATTTTACTTAGAATGCTTTTAAAGTAATTCGAGGCAAAAATATGTTTTAAAAAAGAAAATCGTGTAGATTTTTTATTAACACCTACTAAAAATATCTAAACAAGCTGGACAAAATAGATACGTTAAAAATTTGTTGAAAGCCTTGAGAGCTATCAAAGCGGGAAGAATTGTGGGACCAAGATCCAAGAAGGAAAGGAAGTTACAGAAAGGAAAATCCAATATTTGATAGCCCTTCTCTTTCAGAGGAGTTTGTGCCTTTCAGCTGATAGGCTGAGGAGCTGACCAGAACTTTTGGCATTTACTATTAGTGATCCACTAATATCTCTTCATATCTCTTTGAAAAAGTTCTATTTAAGTAAAGTGAATAGGTTATCCAAACTAAAACATCTTCAGAGTGAAAGGAGCCTCTAACCATACGGGACAATAGGTATAAACCAAAATGTCTGCAGGCTAATCAGAAAGTGTAGTCATAGTCCAAATACATGATTTTCCTAATGGGAAGAATTAGAATTTGCTTTATCAAAGGTCTGTATATACTACCAATCACTTTCTAAAACATTTATATCTATCTATAGTTCCACCAGCAATGTATGAGAGTATCTACTTCTTCAATTGTTATTCTTTATTCATTTTGATAATTTTCAGTCAGCTTGACTAACAAAACGATCTGTTTTTCCAATTTCTATATTTTATTTTATTTATTTATGTATGTGTTTATTTATTTATTTATTTAGAGACTGAGTCTCGCTCTGGTGCCCAGGCTGGAGTGCAGTGGTGCCATCTTGGCTCACTTCAACATCTTCCTCCTGGGTTCAAACGATTCTCCTGCCTCAGCTTCCCAGGGATCTGGGATTACAGGCGACCATCACCACGCCCAACGAATTTTTTGCATTTTTAGTAGAGATGGGGTTTCACCATGTTGGCCAGGGTGGTCTCAAACTCCTGACCACAGGTGATTCACCTGCTCTGGCATCTCAACGTGCTGGGATTACAGGCATTAGCCACCATGCCAAACCTGTTTGTAAATTTTTATGTGTATGTAGTAGGTGTGTATATTTATGGGGTACATAACATGTTTTGATACCAGCATGCAATTTGAAATAAGCACATATGGAGAATGGAGTATTCATCCCCTCAAGCATTTACCCTTTGAATTACAAATAAACCAGTTACATTCTTTATTTTAAAATGTATAATTATTATTGACTATAATTCTATTGTGCTATCAAATAATAGGTTTTATTCATTATTTCAACTGTGTGTGCTCATTAATCATTTACCCCTCCTCCTCAGCCCCCAACTACCCTTCCCCACCTCTGATAACAGTCCTTCTACCCTCTGAGTCCATTAGTTCACTTAAGATATTGATCTCCAGTTCCATTCATGTTATTGCAAATGGCTGGATCTAATTTTTATGGCTGAATACTACTCAGTTGTATATATATATATGTATATATATATACACCACATTTTATTTATCCATTCATCTGTTGATGGACAGTTAGGTTGCTGCCAAATTTTAGCTATTGTAAATGGTGCTGCAACAAACATAGGAATGCAGACATATCTGTGATAGACTGATTTCCTTTCTTTTGGGTATACACTCTGCAGTGAGATTGCTGGATCACATGATAACTTAATTTTTAGATTTGAGGAACCTCCAAGCTGTTCTCCATAGTGGTTGTACTAATTTACAGTCCCACCAATAGTGTATGAGGGAGGATTCCCTTTTATCCACACTCTTGCCAGTATTTATTATTTCCTTTCTTTTGGTTATAAGCCATTTTAACTGGGGTAAGATGATATCTCATTGTAGTTTTGATTTGCATTTCTCTGATGATAATGATGTTGAACACCTTTCCATATGCTTGTTTGCCATTTGGAAATCTTCATTTGAGAAGTATCCAATTTTTTTTTGCATCTTTTCATTAGATTATTTTTTTTTTCCTATAGTGTTTTTTGAGCCTCTTCTATCATGTGTAGGTGTGTTACATTGGTAAATTGCATGGTCGATGCTTGGAGTCGTAATGATCCTGTCATCCAGTCCATAAGCATAATGTCCACCTTGTAGCTCTTCAGTCCAAACTCCCCTCCCTTCATCCCTCATCTAGAGATCCCCAGTGTCTATTGTCCACATTTCATGACCATATGTATTCAGTGTTAGCTCCCACTTATAATTGAGAACACGCAACATTTAGTTTTCTGTTCTCGTGTTAGGGTGCTTAGGATAATAACCTCCAGCTCCATCTATGCTGCTGCAAAGGGCACAATTTCATTATTTTTTATGACTGCATAGTATTCTATATTGTATATGTACCACATTTTCTTTATCTAATTTAATGTTGATAGGCACTTAGGTTGAAATCACATCCTTGCTACCGTGAATAGTACTGCAATGAGCATATAGGTGCCTATGTCTTTGTGATAGAATGAATCATTTTTCTATGGGTATGCTCTGAGTGGTGACATTGCTGAGTCAAATTGCAGTTCTATTTTAAGTTTCACAAGACATCTTCAAATTGCTTTCCACAGTGACTAAACTAGTTTGCTTCCCCACCAATAATGTATATACTGTTTTCTTTTCTCCACGTTCTCACCAACATCTGTGTTTTTTGACCTTTTTAATAAGTGCTATTCTGACTAGTATGAGATGGTATCTCATTCTGATTTGATTCACATTTCTTTAGTGGTTAGTGATGTTTAGGGCATTTTTTTCATGTTTGTTGGCCCCTTGTATGTTTTCCTTTGGAAGTGCCTATTTATGCCTTTTGCCCATTTTTACTTGGATTGTTTCTTTTTTGCTTATTGATTTGTTGATGTTCTTGTTGATTCTGGACATTTTGTATTTGTCAGATGCATAATTTTCAAATTTCTTTTCCCATTCTATAGGTTGTCTGTTTACTTTGTTGGTTATTATTTTGCTTTGCAGAAGCTTTTCAGTTTAATTAGATCTCACTTGTCAATTTCTGGTTTTGTTACAATAACCTTTGGAGACTTAGCCACAAATTTTTGTGAAATCCTATGTCAACAGGAATATTTTCTGGGATTTCTTCTAGGATATTTATAGTTTGAAGTCTTACATTTGAACCATTAATTCATCCTGAGGTAGTTTTTTTATACAATGAGAAGCCAGAGTTCACTTTTGTTCTTCTGCATATGGCTAGTCAATTATCCCAGGACTTATGGAATAGGGAGTCCTTTCCCAATTGCTTATTTTTGTTGATTTTTTTCAAAAATCAGATGATTGCACATGTGCAGGATTATTTCCGGGACCTCTACTTGGTTCTGTTGGCCTATGTGTCTGTTTCTGTAGCAGTACTATGCTGTTTTGATTACTGTAGCTTTGTAAGATAGTTTGAAGTTAGGCAATATGATGCCCCCAGCTTTGATCTATTTGCTTAGGGATTGCTTTGACCATTCAGGCTTTTTTTTTTCTTTTTTTTCTTTTTTTTTTTTATATCTGTGGAAATGAAATTGTGATTTTGGTAGAAATAGCAGTGAATCTGTAAATTGTTTTGGGTTTTATGCCTATTTTAATGACATTGATTCTCTCAGTCCACAATTATTTAATATTTTCTTTATTTATTTGTGTCATCTCTGATTTCTTTCAACAATATTTTGTAGTTCTCCTTGTCAGGATCTTTCACCTCCTTGGTTATATGGATTTCTAGGTATTTAATTTACTTTGTGGCTATTGTAAATGGAATGGTGTTCATGATTTGATTTTCAGCTAGAACATTATTGGTACATGGGATTTGTGTCCTAAAATGTAACTGAATTCATTTATCAGTTCCAGGAGTCTTTTGGCAGATTCTTTAGGGTTTTCTGGGTATAGAATCATATCATCAAGGAGGGGTAATTTAATTTCTTCTTTTCCTATCTGGATGCTTTTTATTTGCTTCTCTTGCCTGATTCTCCTGTATAGGACTTCCAGTACTATATATTGAATAGGAGCAGTGAAGGTGGGCATTCTTATCTTTTTCCATTTCTCAAAGGGAATGGTTCCAACTTTTTACCATTTAGTATGATGTTGGCTGTGGGTTTGTCATAAATAGATCTTCTTATTTTTAGGTATGTTCCTTCAATGCCTAATCTATTGAGGATTTTTATTATGAAGGGATATTGAATTTTATTGAAGGCTTTTTGTGCATTTATGATGATGATCATTCAGTTTTTGTTTCTGATTCTGTTTATGTGGTGAATCACATTTATTGATTTGCATATGTTGAGCCAATCTTGCACCCCAGAAATAAAGCCTACTTGATGATGGGGAATTAATTTTTTGATGAGCTGCTGGATTTAGTCTTCTAGTATTTTGCTGAGAATTTTTGTACCTATATTCATGAGGGATATTGACCTGATGTTTGTATATGTGCATGTGTCTCTTCCAGATTTTGGTGTTAGGATGATGCTAGCTTTTTAGAATGAGTTAGGGAGAAGACCCTCCTCCTTAATTTTCTGGAAAAGTTTCAGGAGAATTGATATCAATTCTTTTAACATCTGGTAAAACTCAGCTGTTAATCTAACTAGTCCCTTGCTCTTTTGGTTAGTAGATTTTTATGATTGATTCAATTTTCAAACTTGTTATTGGGCTGTTCAAGTTTTTACTTTCTTCCTCATTCAGTCATGTTAGGTTACATGTTTCTAGAAATTTACCTATTTCCTTGAGAGCTTCTAATTTGTGTGCATAAAGATGTTCATAATAGCCTGTGAGGATCTTTTGTATTTTTATGGGATTGGTTGTAATGTCATCTTTGTCATTTCTGATTGGGCTTATTGGGGTATTCTCTTTTTGTTTGTTAATCTTGCTAATGGTCTATCGTCTTTTGGTTTCATTGATTTTTTTATAGACTTTTGGGTCTCAATTTCATTCAGTTCTCTGATTTTAGTTATTTCCTTTCTTCTACTAGCTTTGGGGTTGTATTTTCTTTTTTCTAGTTCCTCCAGTTGTGTTGTCAGGTGTTTGAGATCTTTCTAATCTCTTGATAAAGGCATTTATTAGAACTAAAAATTTTCCTTGCAATACTGCCTTAACACCAAAAGTTTTGGTAATTTGTTTCTCTATTTTCATTAATTTCAATTTGTAAATTTTTTTGTTTTAATTTCATTGTTTACCTAAGAGTTATTCAGAAGCAAGTTGTTCAATTTCCAGGTTTTTGTGTAGTTTTGAATGATCTTCTTTGTATTGATTTCTCTTTTTATTGCACTGTGGTCTGAGAGTGTACTTGGTATAATTTCAATTATTTTTTAATATATTGAGACTTGCTTTATGGCTGAGTCCACGGTTGATCTTAGAATAGTTCTGTGTATGGATGAGAAGAATGTATATTCTGTGGTTGTTGAGTGAAATACTCTGTAGATGTTTATTGGGTCCAATTGGTCAAATGTTGACTTTAAGTCCACAATTTCTTTGTTGATTTTCTGCCTTTATGATCTCTCTAATGCTGTGAGTGGGTGTTAAAGTCACTCACTATTATCATGTGGCTGCCTATGTCTTTTCATAGGTCATGAAGAACTTGTATTATGAATCTGGGTGCTCCTATGCTGGGTATCTATATATTTAGAATAGTTAAGTCTTCTTGTTGAATTGAACCCTTTATCATTATGTACTGCCCTTGTTTGTTCTTCCTGACTGTTATTGATTTAAAATCTTCCTTATCTATTGTGAGAATAGAAACTCTTGCTCTGTTTTGTTTTCCTTTTTTTTTTTTTTTTTTGTTTTGTTTTGTTAGATCTTTTTCCATACCTTAATTTGAGCTGGTAGAGATCATTACATGTGACATGCATCTCTTAAAGACAGCAGACTGTTGAGTCTTGGCTTTTTATCCAGCTTACCATTCTACAACTTTTATATAGTGTGCTTACACCATTTACATTCAGGGTTAGTATTGATATATGAGATATTGATTCTGTCATCATGTTTTTGGCTGCCTGTTTTGTTGATTTGATTGTGTAGTTGCTTTATAATGTCTGTGGGCTATATGCTTATATTTGAGTTACCAGATTTTTGTGCTTTGTTTCCATGTTTAGCACTCCCGTAAGGACCTCTTTTAAGAGTGGTTTTGTGGTAATGAATTCCTTTAGTGCTTGCTTATCTGAGGAGGACTTTATTTTTCCTTCACTTATGATGCTTAGTTTGGATATGATATACTTAGCTGGAAATTATTTTCTTTAGCATGCTGAAAATAGGCCCCCAATCTCTTTGGGTGTGTAGGGTTTCTGCTGAGAAGTCTGCTGTCAGCCTGATGGGGTTTTCTTTGTAGGTTACCTGACTTTTTCTCTAGCTGCCTTTAAAGTTTTTGTTTTGTTTTGTTTTGTTTGCATTGACTTTGGTTAATCTGATGACTCTATGCCTTAGGAATGGCCATCTTGTCTAGTGTATTGCAGGGGTTCTCGATATTTTCTGAATTTTTCCTCCTCTAGCAAGTTTGGGGAAATTTTCATAGAGTGTATTCTCAAACACATTTTTCAAGTAATTTATTTTCTCTCTCTCTCTTTTGGAAATGCCAATAAGTCATATATTTAGTGTCTTTACAAGACCCTATCTTTCTCAAAAATTTTGTTCATTTTTTAAAATGCTTTTTTCTTTATTTTTGTTTGACTGAGTCAGTTCCAAAGGCTGGTTTTCAAGGGCTGACATCCTTTCTTCAGCTTGATGTATTCTGCTCTTGATGTCTGCAATTGTAATGTAAAATTCTTAAAGTAAATTTTTTAGTTTCAGAAGTTCAGTTTGGTTCTTTCTTAAAATGGTTATTTTATTTTTCAGATCCTGGATTGTTATACTGAGTTTCTTTGATTGGGTTTCAACTTTCTCCTTGATCCCACTGACCTTCCTACAGTCCAGTTTGGGAGTTACCCACCCTGTTGTTTCAGGTGTGTCCCAGGACAACAGAAGGCTGGAATTCTGGCGTAGTTCAGACAGAAGCAGGACTACCAAGATAGAAGCTGTAGCAGGTGTGCGTGTCTGGCTATGAGCAGTGGGGGTGGGTGGAACCACATGCTCTACACTCTGGGTGTTTCCTGTGGGAACAGGAGGCTGCACTCACTGCCAGAATTCAAACAGAAGTGGGACTGCCAGGTTGGATGCTGGTGTTGAACCTTTTTTGGTGACAGGGGCCGGAGCAATTTTACTGATCCCAGGCACCACAACTGCAGCCTGTGTTGGGACTATGGCACTGGTGTTAGTCTGTTCCAAAGACAAAGGCTTGTAGAGGTCACCATGCACCTGAGAGTTGCTTCTGCAAAAACTCTGAGTGGTTGTGTGTCTCAATTAAGAGGCATATGGATGGAGGTCAGGAGGATTCTCCAACTCTCAGGCTTGCACAGGTTCCTGTGCAGAATATAAATCCACTAGAAGGGCTCTGACCCATTCACTCTTTTCCAGTGTTGAAAAGCTTCTTCTGGCTCCATGCTAATCCCAGATGGGCTGCTGCCCAGATTTGCTCCTCTCTGCTCTCTGTTTCTCCTTGCTGAGTTGATGGATCACAATGTGGTTCCTTAGACAACTAGCTTGCAGGATCAGTGTTCCTAGTCAGTTTTTCCCCTCTTTAAGAGCAGTGGACAAGAGCTACCTCTAGTCTGCCATCTTGACCCAACCCAAAAATTGTTTACTTAAAATTAAGGTTTAGGTAGTAGATAAGCCCATTTTACTATTGAATTCTTGAATATTGCCAGCAAAGTGCCATTAAATATTTCTGCTATTACGGATATTAAAATGTTCAATTTATTCTTTCTGATTTCTTTAGCAAATTCATTATAATCCTATGTACATGTTTTATAAATTCACTGTAAAACTTTACTATTCTGTCCATCATTTTTCCTTGTAAATTCATTATCACTACAAAGTAAACACTTACCTTTTAGTAATTTTCTTCCTTTAGGGTAAAATTTACATGGAAAAATTTATCACTTTAACCACGTTAGAAAGTACAATTTGGTAGTATTTAATATATTTACAATGTTGTGCAACTATCACCATTGTGCAGTTTTAGGACGTTTTCATTATCTCAAAAAGAAACCCTTTACCCTTGAAGTATCATTTCCCATTTTTCTCTCCCTTCAGTCCCTGAAAATTACTGATCTGCTGTCTAACTTTGTAGATTTGCCTCTTATGGAGAATTATGCAATACGTGATCTTTTGTGTCAGTCTATCTTCACTTAGCATAATGTTTTCAGTGATAATCCATGTTGTAGCAAGTATCAGCACTTTATTTCTTTTTATGACTGAATAATATTCTATTGTATACAGATATAATTTTGTTTATCCATTCATTATTTGATAAACATTTTTGTTGTTTATATATTTTGCTATTTCAGCTATTAGAAATAGTGCTTTTTATAATTATGATGTTTTTGTTTGAAAACTTTGTTTCCCTTTTGCGGGGTATATACTAGAGATAAAATTGTTTGGCCACATGTAATTCTATGTTTAACCTTTTGAGGAGCTGCCAAGCTATTTTTAACAGTGACTATAACACTTTACATTGCCACTAGCAATGTGTGAGGGTTTAAATTTCTCTACGTTTAAAAATTATGCCCATCCGTGAGATGTAGTATGTTATTGTGACTTTGATTCATATTTTTCTAACGACTAGTGATGTTGATCTTTTTACATGCTAATTGGCCATTTATTTTTCTTTGTTGATAAAATGTCTAAGTTTTTGCCAATGTTTAATTTTTAAGTATATTAGTTTGACAGGACTGCCGTAACAAAATAGTAAGTAGCTTAAACAGCATAAATGTATCACAGTTTTGCAGGCTAGGATTTTGAAGTCAAGGTGTTGGCAAGGTTGTTTTCTTCTAAGGAATGGTAGAAAAATATTTATCCCAGACTGCTCGCCTTGATTTGTAGATGCATTGCCACAATCTCTGCCTTTATATATACATTTACTTTTCTGGGTTTTTAAAAATCTTTTAAATTTTTTCTGGGTACATAGTAGTTGTATATATTTATGGGGTACATGAGATATTTTGTACTCCATAACATGTGAAATAACCACATCATGGAGAATGGGTATGCATCCCCTCAAGCATTTATCATTTGAGTTACAAATAATTCAATTACATTCTTTAAGTTATTTTAAAAATATATAGTTATTATTGGCTATAGTTACCTTATTGTGCTACCAAATAGTAGGTCTTGTTGATTCTTTTTTTATATTTTTTGTACTCTCCTTTTATATTTGTATTTTGTTCTTCCTGTATGTGTGTATCTGTGTCAAAATTTCCCCCTTTTATAAGGACACCAATCACGTTGGTTTAGGGACCCAGCATACTCCAGTATGATCTCATCTTAACTGATAACATCTATATCCACTCTATTTTTAATAAGGTCACATTCTGAAATACGAGGAGTAGGTTTCAACATGTAAACTTTTTGGTGCACAATTCAACCTGTAACAGGTAATTTAACTTTTTGTTTGTTGGTTTTGAGTTGTAACTGAAATATACATATGTTCAATTGTCTATCTTCAACTACTGTATCTTCCCCAATTTACTGATTGTGAACTGTCAGCATTCTTTTTCAAGTCTGTTTTGGATTTTCACATCTTTTGAAATTCTATGTAAATATTAGGATCAGATTTTCCTTTTCTTAATTTTAAAAAGCAGTTGAATTTTAATAGAGATTGCACTGAATCTGTAGATCACTTTGGAAATATTGCCATTTTAACAATATTAAGGTGTCCAGTCCATGAACATGGTATGTCTTGGCATTTATATAGATATTCTTTAACTTTTTTCAGCAATGGTTTGTTGTTTTCAGTGTTCAAATCTTGGATATCCTTGGTTATATATATATTTTTGATATCATTGTAAATCTTTTGTTTTTTATATCATCGTAAATATATTGTTTACTTAATTTTCCTTGTGCTTTGTTATTTGGTAACATATAGAAATACAACGTTTTATATGTTGATAATGTATCTTGCAACTTTGCTATACTTGTTTATTGTCTCTAGTAAATTTCTTTATGGATATTTAAGTATAGTGTACATAGAAGATCAATTTATCTACAGAGATAGTTTTACTTCCTGATTTTAGTTTATTTTTCTTGTCTAACTGCTTTGATTAAACCACCCAGAAAATATTAAGTAAAAGCTACAAAAATGGGCTTCTTTTTGTGGTTCCTGGTCACAGAAAGAAAGCTTTCAGTGTTTTACCATTAAGTATGATGTTTCTGAGAATTTTCATAAAACTATTTTTTTTTCTGTGGAGAAAATTCACTTTTATTTCTAAGCTATCATGAAACTTCTGTATCACTTGACCTTTTCTGTTTTGATTTTCTTTTATTTAATTAATGTGGTGTATTACATTGGTTGATTTGTATGTATTAAACCACTATTGCCTTCCTGGTCTAAATTCTACTTGTTTGTAGTGTATAATTCTATTAATATTATACTTAATTCGATTTGTTTGTATTTTTTGAGAAATTTTTCAACTATTTTGACATGATATATTAGTCTGTAATTTCTTTTATGTGATATCTTTGTCTAGCTTTAGAAACAGCGTAATTCTGACTTTATAAGATGATCTGGAAAGTATTACAACCTCTTTTTGATGATTTTGAAAAAGATTGGTGTTGAATATTCTTTATATTTGGTAAAATTTACCAGTGAAGGCATCTAGTCTTGAAGTTTTCTTCATTAAGAAGTATTTGATTACTGATTCCATCAGTTTGTTTGTTATAAGTCTATTCAGATTTTTTTTAATTTCTTGAGTCACTGTTTGTCATGTATTAGTCTATGTATTAGGCTGTGTCCACATTACTATAAAGAAGCATGCAATACTAGGTAACTGATAAAGAAAAGAGGTTTAATTGACTCACAGTTCCACATGGCTGAAAACTTACAATCTTGGTAGAAAAGGAAGCCAGCATGTCTTACATGGCATCAGGCTAGAAGTGAAGTAAGAGCACAGGAAAAAACTGCCACTTTTAAAACCATCACATCTTGTGAGACTCACTCACTATCACAAAAATAAGATAGGTGAAACTGCCCCATGATCCAATTATCTCCCACCAGGTTGCACCCTTGACATGTAGATATTAGAATTCAGGATGAGATTCCAATGGGGACACAGAGCCAAATGAACCCCTGAACCCTCCCAAATATCATGTCCTCACATTTCAAAACCAATTATCCCTTCACAACAGTTCCCCAAATCTTTAACTCATTTCAACATTAACTCATAAGTCCACAGTCCAAAGTCTCATCTGACACAAGGCAGGTCCCTTTTTACCTATGAGCTGGTAAAATCAAAAGCAAGTTAATTTCTTCCAAGATACAATGGATGTAGGAGGCATTAAATAAATGCTCCCATTCCAAATGAGTGAAATTGTACAAAACAAAGGGATTACAGGTCCCATGAAAGTCCAGAATCCAGCAGGGCAGTTATTAAATCTTAAAGCTCCAAAATAATCTCCTTTGAATTCATGTCAAGGGCATGCTGATGCAAGAGGTGGACTCCCACAGTCTTGGGCAACTCTGCCTCTGTAACTATGCAGGCTACAGTCCCACTCCTGGCTTCTTTCACAGGCTGGCACTGAGTATCTTTGGCTTTTCCAGGTACATAGTGCAAGTTCTCAGTGGTTCCACCATTTTGTAGTCTGGAAGATGGTGGCTCTCTTCTCACAGCTTCAATCTCTTCTCACAGCTTCACTAGTGCCTTAGTGCGGACTCTGTGTGAAGGTCCAACCTCACATTTCCCTTCTGCAGTGTGAGATTCTCAAAAAAGGGCCCCACTCCTACAGCAGATTTCTGCCAGGACATTCAGGAGTTTTCATACATCCTCTGAAATCTAGGTGGAGGTTCCCAAACTTTAGTTCTTGACTTCCGTGCACCTGCAGGCCCAACACCAAATGTAAGCTACCAAGTTGTGACACATGCATCCTTTGAAGCCATGACCCACGCTGTATCTCAACTCTTTTTAGTGCTAGCTGGAGCTCATTACAGTGAGGCTATGGGCCCAGTCCAGGAAACCATTTGTTACTCCTAGCCCTCTAGGTCTGTGATGGGAGGTGCTGCTGTGAAGGTCTTTAGCATGCCCTGAAGACATTTTCCCCATTGTCTTGGCTGTTAACATTTGGCTCCTAATGTTACCTCAACATCTTTGCATAGGTAATAACCTATGCAAACTTCTGCAGATGGCTTGAATTTCTCCTCAGAAAATGGGTTTTTCTCTTCTATTGCATTGTCAGGCTGCAAATTTTCCAAACTTTTATATTCTGCTTACCTTTTAAACAAAAGCTCCAATATCAGATCATCTCTCTCAAATTCAGAGCCCCATAGAGCTCTAGGGTAGAGATAAAATGCCACCAGTCTCTTTGTTAAAGCATAGCAAGAGTGACTTTTGCTCCAGTTCCCAATAGGCCCCTCATCTGTATCAGAAATCACCTCAGCCAGACTTCATTATCCGTATCACTGTCAGCATTTTGGCCAAAACTATTTGTCAATTGTCTAGGAAGTTCCCAAAATTCTCACATTTCCCTGTCTTCTTCTGAGCCCTCCAAACTCTTCCAGCCTCTTTCTGTTACCCAGTTCCAAAGTTGCTTCCACATTTTCAAGTATCTTTATAGCCATACCCCATTCACTGCAGTGCCAATTTGCTATATTAGTCCATTTCCACACTGCTACAAATAGCTGCCCGAGACTGGGTAATTTATAAACAAAAGAGATTTAATTGACTCACAGTTCTGCGTGGCTGGGGAGACCTCAAGAAATTTACAATCATAGCAGAAGGAGAAGCAGGCACAGCTTACATGGCAGCTTACATGGCATCAGGTGACAAGTGAAGTGGGAGCACAGGAAAACTGACACTTATAATACCATCAGATCTCATGAGACTCACTGACTATCATGAGAACAGCATGGGAAAAACAGCCCCCATGATCCAATTACCTCCCACCAGGTTGCTCCTTTGACACATAGGGATTACAATTCAGGAGGAGATTTGGATGGGGACACAGAGCTAAACCGCAACAATCTGATTGTGCTTCCAGAAGAAAATATCACAGACTTGGTTGCTTAGAAGACAGAAATTTATTTTTTAACTGCAACTGGAAGTCCCAGAATAAGTTTCTCTTTCTAGACTTCAGATAGTCATCTTCTCACTGTGTCCTCATATGGCTTTTACTTGATACATGTATGAGAAGAAAGGGAGAGAGGGAGAGAAGGTATCTCTTAGGTATCTATTTTCTCCTTTTTAAGGACAATAGTGACATTGGATCAAAGCTCACCTTTATAACTTTATTTAACCTTAATTATTTCCTTAAGACTTCACCTCCAAATAAGGACATGTTAGGGTTAGGGATTAGCATATACAATTTTGGGGAACACAATTCAGTCTCTAAAAGGTAGTTTGTATATTTCTATGAAGTTGCACATTTCATATAGGGTAGTTCATACTGTGATAAAATATTGTTCATACTTTTCGGTGATGATTATTTTAATTCCTGGCCAGTCACAGTGATTCACACCTGTAATCCCAGCATTTTGGGAGACTGAGGTGGGTGGATCACTAGAGACCAGGAGTTCAAGACCCACCTGGCCAACATGGCGAAACCATGTCTCTACTAAAATACAAAGAATGTAGCTGGGCATGGTGGTGGACACCCGTAATATCAGCTACCCAGAAGCTGAGGCATGAAAATTGCTTGAGTCTGGAAGGTGGAGGTTGCAGTGAGTTGAGACTGTGCCACTGCACTCCAGACAGGGTGACAGAGTAAGACTGTGTCTCATAAAAACAATAATAGTAATAATAATAATAATGTCTTTTTAATCCTGTAATATTTATCATATTACCACATTTTCATTTTAGATTTTAGTAATTTTAGTCTTCTCTCTTTTTTTCTTGATTAGTCTACTCTAAAGATTGTCAATGTTGTAGATTTCCTTAAGGACAAACTTTGTTTTGTTGATTATTTTGTTATTTATCTCTGCTGTAATCTTTATTATTTCCTTCGTTTTTCTAACTGGATTTAATTTGCTCTTCTTTTTATATAATTTTAGGTATAAAATTAGTTTATTGATTTTAGAATTTTTGGCTTTATGTAGTCATTACAGCTATATATTTTCCTCTAATCCTTACTTTTGCTACAATTTATAACTTAAAGTATGTTGTGTTTTTGTGTTAATTTGTCCCCATTTACTCTTGTTATTTTTTCTTTGAGCTCTTAGTTGTTTAAGAATATATTGTCTTTTTTTTTACATAATGATAAAATTTTCAACTTTTTTGTTTTTGATTTCTAGTTGCCTTTCATGTGGTTAGAGATGATACTTTGATTTGATCTCTTATGATTGCATAAAAATTTTATGATCAGTTTTGAAATTGTTGAGAATTGCATTGTGACCTAAAATATGGTCTGTCATGGAGGACATTCTGTTTACATTTGAAAAGAATGTCTATTCCCTTGTTGTGTAGAGGAGTGTTCTTTATGTGTCTCCTTGTGTTTTATTTTAATATTTTATTTGTGTATATATATATATTTTTTTGAGATTGAGCCTTGCTCCATCACTCATGCTGGAGTGCAGTGGCACAATCATAGCTCACTGTAGCATAGGGCTCCTGAGCTCAAGCTATTCTCCCACCTCAGCCTCTCAAGTTTCTGGGATTACAAGAATAACCTGCTATGACGAGCTCCTCCTTTTAATTATTTCTCTCTTTGTTAAATTTATTGATAATTTACTTGGTAAGACATTTTTCTCTTGTTTTACTTTTTACTTGTTTTGCATGTGTGTGTGTGTATATTTTGTCCATGGCTTCCTTTAGCTATTTTGTTACTGGTGGAAGGTGTTCTAGTTACCAGTGGTGAATCCATGTGGATCTGGAGCAGCCTCAATTCTTGCCTATTCAGAAGAAAGAATTTGACTGAAGAGCATGAAACAGAAAAAAAAAAAAAAAAAAAAAACCAAGGTAAGTTTCAGAGCATGAATGGGAGTTTATTAAAAAGCTATAGAACATATAGAACAGGAAAGAAAGGAAGATATTCTGGGAAGAGACCCAACCAGGCAACTTGAAGAACAAGTGCAATGTTTAAGCTTGATTCTAGGACCTTATAGGCTGGTCCACCTCTGGCACCTTGTGCTCCTTTCCCATGATTATCAGTGCCCTCCTTACCCTTGGGAAGTGAGCACTCGCAACATGTTTAGGAAGTTGTACTCATGTCCATCTAAGGCTTTCTTCCCTTCTCTGGTGGAGTGCCAAGAAAAGCTCATACTTCACCATTTTTTCTCTTAATGTGCATGCCCAGGTTCACTCACCCAATACCTGAGATTTTATTGGAAGTCCTTTCTGTTTCTCCCTGGAGGCTGCAGTCAATTAACAGTTTAATATTAGCAGCTGTGGATCATCAGGAGATTGTCTCTCCCTGGTGCAGGCTACCAAATTATCATTTTTAGAGAGGCAGTGCGACAATTGTTGAACCATCACTGCATTGCTTGACATTCCTGGCAGGTTGGTTGGGAGGGAACCCTCTTCTGCCCTGATCATGCCCGTCTAACTACCGGTAACACTTTTGGCATAAATTAGACATTTGATTTAAAGTTCTTATCTGGGAAGTCTAATATCTGTTCTTCCTCTGGCACAGTTTCTATTAATTTATTTCCTCTCTGAATGGACAACACATTCTTGTTCCCTTGCATATATCACTGATTTTTTAAAAGCTGGATATTTTTAATATTTTAAAGTGGCAACTTTGGAAATTATATTCTTCACCTTCTGCACGGATTGTTGCTGTTGTTTGTATGCTAAGTGACTTTTCTGAACCAATGTCTTTTTTTTTTTTTTTTTTTTGAGATGGAGTCTTGCTCTGTCGCCCAGGCTGGGGTGCAGTGGCCGGATCTCAGCTCACTGCAAGCTCCACCTCCCGGGTTTACGCCATTCTCCTGCCTCAGCCTCCTGAGTAGCTGGGACTACAGGCACCCGCCACCTCGCCCGGCTAGTTTTTTGTATTTTTTAGTAGAGATGGGGTTTCATCGTGTTAGCCAGGATGGTCTCGATCTCCTGACCTCGTGATCCACCCGTCTTGGCCTCCCAAAGTGCTGGGATTACAGGCTTGAGCCACTGTGCCCGGCCTGAACCAATGTCTTAAAGCCTGTATTCATTGTCATCTGAGGTTACTTAAATCTCTGTAATGTTTAGCCATGCCTGTTGACAACTCTGCCTTAGCCTTCGTGTCCTACTTTTATAGATCTTAAAGATCAACTGAAGCATGATAGTTCCAGGTTTTGTCAGTTATTTTTCTGGCATGTCTTCAGCCCTTCGCCTGTGCCTGGCCTCCTGGATTCCCAGAATAGGCAAGAACTTTTAAAAGCCTTTATTCTAAAAGTATCTTCTTCCCAAAACTCTTTCTTCCCAGGTTTGTTTGTCTATTTTTTTCCCCAATAATTACTTCTTGCCTCAGGCAACAGCAGCTAATTCATTTTCATTTAAATTTCTGCACAAAAGTCAACTGAGAAGCTACCTCATCTCTGGGTAAGATCAAAAGTAAATATAACAAAGGAAATGCTCTGAGCTAATCCTTCAAGGAACCACCAGACAGATCACAGCACACTATTACAATTCTTCAAAAAGAATGTCTGTATTGTTCCAGTTGGTACCTGCAACCTGCACGAGAAATGTGGGCTACTGTCTCCAAGGCCACCATCGAGCTGGGGGGATTGGAGGGTGGTAACAAGATGAACTTAAAATACCACAGCACTATTTTACAAAATTCAGCAGCTTTGTTCTTCTTTAAGTAAGTATCTCACTCGTTGTTGTAAACTGTTGATGATAGAGTCATGAAATAGTTTATTCTATTTTTGTCAGTTTATTTCTTGCTTTCTTGGAGGAAATGGATTTCAGAGTTCCCAGTCACATGATTTTCAATAGTGTCACTACACTTAATATTTTTATTTATGTTTTAAAGAACAAAAATAAGCTTAGTAAGGAAACAGAAAAATTTAGGTACAGAGATAAGCCAAAATGACAGAATCTTAATGATAGAGGTAAAATGTCTTTGGAATCAAAATCGCAGTGTCAAAGCAAGAGAATATAATCATCTTATTTTATCCATAGCAATATGACCTTTAAAATTTTAGATATAATTTTAAAATGTGTGATTTTATTATCCCTAGAACTACTGAAGCTGTATTTCCCATTTTTAATTTAATGAAGGTCTGCACAATCTAGACGCCTTTTCTTAATGTTTTCTTGATATATGTGATGTATGTAATTAAAGCCTTTGCAGATGCAAAAGGTTCTTTTCCATTTTCCCTAAAAATGGTTGACATTGTGTTAGAATATAGAATACTCTTACTGCCAACATTTCTCCTTAATGCTCTACAAATGTAGTTCATAATCTTCTGCAATTATCTAGCACAGGAGAAAAATATGTGGAAAGAAAAATAATGTATCCTGATTTAAAGTATGAGCACTTTTTCATCAATTTCAAACGTTTCCTTAATATATATTTATTGATTAGTTACTGCATGTCTGGAACTGAACTACTAATAGAAAATTTGCAACCCTCAGGGAGCTTAGTCTGTTGGAAAATAGCTATAAACCTAATCATGATAATATCTATTAAAACTCTTAGGCATATAAATTGATAGAATAGATGGTGGCAAAGGTTGAATTTTGTGTAGCCTATGAACTAAAAATATTTTTTATGTTTTTAAATGATTGGAAAAATTTTAAAGTTTTTTAAATATTATTTTGTGACACATGACAATCATGTGGCATTCAACTAGTTTCTAGAATGGAAGTTTACCTAAACCTAGCTATTCTCATTTTTAACTTACATTGGTCAGAAACGTTGCTATGATTGTTTTCATGCTACAACAGCAGAATCACGCACTTGTGCAAGAGACCTAAGTTTCACAAAGCTTAAATTATTTACTCTGGCCCTTTATAGAAAAAAAAAAAAAAAAAATTACAGCTGCCCGGTCTAGAACAGTGGGGCATTCTTTCTGGGAATCCTGTTATGCAAAAAAAAAAAAAAAAAAAAAAAAAAAAAAAAAAAAGCCTGTAGAAATCTACTGTTTGAAAAAATAAAAGATCTAGCACAATAAAATTTATTTATTAAAGCACTTTAATTGGAATTTTAAAATATAAATTATGTTATTTTTCTTGGTTTTCCTAAAATTGGTAGGTGTTTGTAGATATATATGTTATTTGCCATATATATGTACACACACACATCCCATATGTAACCTTTTATTTTGTTAAATGTATAGATATACAAAAATAATACATGAAAATATGTGGATGAATATTTTATATCCTTACAACTACTCAAATATACTGTATTATATCCAGACTTTTCAGCTGTCAAAATCCTTCATAACTGTGTCCCAGCTTGCTATTCTGATCTTATATTTCACTAGTACCTACTTGTGCCCTTCCTTTAGCCAGACTGGCTTGCTACAATTTGAGTGAACATTTACTTACACACACAGATGGATGTGATATCATCATATTTTGAAAGTATGACCTCATATGTTTTATTCATTCCTTCATTCATTAACCAGTGGTTATGAACACCTATAATGAGGTAGGCATGACTTGGCATTGAGTCTAAAATGGTAATTAAGCCTGATATATTTTCTGACCCATGGATCCTAGCCTCTAGAGATGGTATCTAATATTTATGTAATTAAATAAATGTGTTTATTAATTATGGAATACAGTTTAGGGCCACAAAGAGTAAATATAGGTTCTCAAAACAATTTAGTTAAAATCTTTCATATTTAACGTATTTTTTAAAGTGAAACATTTTATTTAATAATGACTATAAATAAATGCTTATTATACAGTATAGCTAAAAGTATTAAATTTTATTTATTTATTTATTTGCAATGAGGTCTCACTCTGTTACCCAGGCTGGAGTGTGGTAACATGATCATAGCTCATTGTAACCTCGAACTCATGGGCTCAAGAAATCTTCCTTGTCTCAGCCTCCTAAGATGGGACTACAGTGAGTACCACTATGCCTGGCTATTTTTTAAATGCATTTTTTGTAGAGACAGATTCTTGCAATGTTGCCGAGGATGGTCTCAACTCCTAGCATCAAGCAATTCTTCCACAATGGCTTCAAAGATTTCTGGGATTGTATGACCCACCAATCTTGGCTAGATATTGAAATTTCATATATGTTCATTACATTCATTATGAGAACAAAAACCAAAACTCATTATCAGTTCTAAAATTATTTTGTTAACTTATTACATCAAGTCCAAGAAAATTGTTCCCATAAGTTCATTTCCACTAAAAATGAAAGAAAAAAATGGAAAATTATGTAGGTTTTTAAATTATGTTCTAAAACTTAAGACATATCCTGAAATCACAGATAGTGAATAAAAAGCATTAGATATCACCTCAAGACATCTATTTTTGCCTTACATTCATGGCTGTTTCTCTTCTTTACTTTTACAAGGATGTTATTACATCCTACTATGGTTAACTAGATTGTTATTCTGATCGTATGTGATGCATAAATCATTGAATAATATAATAAGGAGTCCTTCTTTTGGCTATCACATTCTTGAACTTTCAGCAGGTAGCTTTTTTGTGTCCTCATATTTAGGCTAAATCTGGCCAAATGTCAATTATAGAAATGAGTGAAAATTTTCTCACATGTTAATGCAAACATGTCATTATCCAATGATATAAAATAATCTCTTTCATTTTTGTTAGTACAGAAATAAGCCTTAATGCTAATACTCTTTGTCTAAACAAAATTTAGAATTAGGTTTTAATGCTCTGCAAGCACTTTTGAATTTTAGCAAAGGCCAGTCCATCTAAGAATACAGCACTTTCTGAGATTTTTAAATAGATGTAATAGTCATCAAAATATGTTTTTACTTGCTATAACAGGTCAAAAGTGATTTATGACTAAAATTAAATCACAACCAAAATTCTAGGTAGATATTAAAATGTTATCTAGATCTTGGCATCCGGATTTCATAATTGGCAAAATGACACTGAGTGTGACTTCTGATCTGATGCTATAGCGCAGCATGAAATAAAGTGATGATAAACAGAATTTAAAAAGAAAACAGAAAATTCCTCATTGTTCCTCTGTGTCACCCTACTAAAGAATATAGTTACAAACAGTGCATTTGCAAAGATGTGCATGGAAACACTTTTCCTGAATTTGAGTGATAGATCTTTGTTAATCTGACAAAAATGTAATAAAGTCTGTGAGTGTAAGAGAAAGTGAATCTTTAGCTGTGATTCATGGAACAATTTTATTGTTCTTAAAACTTATCCAGTTATAGTTGGTTTTCAGTTAACTTTTTAAAAAAAAAATCTTTATTTTGTTCTATTTCAAAATACTTTTTGTGTGTGTGTCCAGAGTGAAAATTCACATTAGGAAGAAAATGTGGAATTTTATAAACTAAATGAAGGAAAAACAAACGTTCTGGCTTCAGGTGCATGTACTATGTAGTTTATTTAAATGTGAAATGACACCAGTACAACTGGTTTTCTCATTTTGAGGACAGGAAATTGCAATATTACTGGTCACACATGTAATATAAAATAATCAATCCTTTACTTATAATAAGCATATGACATGTTCAAAGTCTCAAAATTTTCAGTGAGAAAAAAACCTAAAGTATTTTCTAGTGCTGATGACACCAGGAAGATAAGCTTCAAATCTGCCTTTGGAGAGAGTCGATAGTGGAATTCTGGATGATATGTGACTGGAAGCAATACTTTTTCTAGCATGGATTATTAAAAACAATGAATGCCTCATGAGGAAGAAGTAACAATTGAAATGGTAGAGAACCCTAATCCCCCTTGCAGGATGTGTGGCAGCGATGTGGCTCATTTGTTTGGCCACCATGCACACTCAAACCCATTGTGGGAGGAGGAGCACACAGATGGGCAGGTATAGGAGCTGGAGCGAATGCCCCGGGGCTCTGGCCCCATGGCAGTGTCCAGGTGTGGGAGTCTGTGACTCATGAAGCCCAAGTGGGCATTTGTTACAGTGTGCTCCTTTAGCCTTGTCCTCCGTGGACAGCTTAAGTATTAACCAGTTCAGTGCCCTCTTGGTACCCAGGTCCTTGTCCAGTGTCCAGGAAGAATCAAGTCTCACACAGACTTGAAGGATGTATGTGGGGATTGTATTGAGTGGTGGAGGTGGCTCTCAGTGGGGTGGATGGGGAGCTGGAAAGGAGATGGAGCGGAAAGATGATTTTCCCCTGAAGCCTGGTCATCCATCTTCTCTCCAACCACCCCTAGCCAAACTCTTCTGTGTTTAGACACTCCTTTTCTTCTCTCTGACATGCAGTTCTGCCTTTCTTCTACTCTTCTGTTCACCTCACCGTCTGCTTGTGTGCTCATTTGCCTGTGGAGCCTAGGGATTAGGGTTTATATGTGTACAGGATATGGGGGTATGGCAGGTCAAATGGTAACTTTTGGGTGCAAAAACAGGAAATCCTGCTCCAATTTAGGGCCATGGGTTTCCAGGCTTGAGAATAGGGCATCTGCAGGGGAACCATCCTCTTCTACTCTGTATTTCCCTGTCCATCTCACAATCATTCTATATGTGTGATTCCACATTATGTAATAAATGGGTTGTAATTTCCTCATATGCAAGAGCTCATTTGAAAGTTACCTTGCTCTATAGGATCTACACAGTAGTCCACAGAGCAAATTAACTCTTCTATGGCAGTTCCCTATAAGATTGCTGTAAATGTGTGTATGTTGGGGTGTGGTTATAAAAGAGAACATTTTGTTCTCTTTTGGTGCCCAGAATTGAACTCAAAATGTTTCCAACATGAAAGACGCTCCCATCTTTGAGGCTGAGAGACAAAAATAAGCCAATTAACAAAAACTTTCATTCATTTTTATTAAGAAAATAATGTATTGGCAAAAAGAATAGTTTATATCATTTCAAAAGTTGAAATACAAAAAAAGGAATGATTATTAATTTTTAAACTAATAGTGTAAGTATGTGATTACAAAAAGAGCAAAAACAACAGTATGCAATATACTGAATTAATGAAGCCATAATGTATAGACAACTTGAAATGTAGTAATGATGATAATGTTATTTATTATGCATTGTTAAATAAATATAAATGTACCTTATTTGAACTATTTATATGTAATTTATATATATAAACATTATACTACTGTTATGTTACAGAAGTATTCCTTTTTGGGAGAAATTTTTATTTTGATATATTGTATAATTTCAAATCATAGCATTCATTAATATTCAATTTCATGTCATCATAACTCGTGGGACAGTGAAGTCTCTTAGCTGCAATTAGGTGTCAGATTCAAGCTATAAGTTAAAGGTCATGGTCATGACAAAGAGTCAAGGTTAAGAGAACTTGGGGAAAATAAAGTTACAGAAGGACTAACTCAGAAAATACACTATAGGCCTCTAACATCCAGAAATAGCCAAAGAAAGAGGATGCATGAATCTTGGAGCATTTGTAAAGAAATTCAGATATATTTGTTTCTTGCTAATCTAGGTTAACTTGGAAAGAAATGTTAACCAAATGCCAGATCATGTGCCAATACATCTAAAAAGTATCAGTTTATTTTTGAAAATATTAACACACACATACACACATATTTTATATATACATATATATTTTATACATCATAAATCAGTTTACACTGTTCCTAAACACATTTTATTGCAATAAACACCATTTTTCTGTTAATTTATAGTAAGTTGGAATTATACTCTAGAAATCTTTCTTGAAGGTGGTTTCGAACATACACAAATTCCAAATTTGTGGATTGCTTAGGTTAGTGAATATCTCAGTGATGGAGAGATTAACTAATTTTACATATCCTTAAAGTTAAATTCTTAGTATGTATAAATTCTCATTCTCCATGTTCTCAAAATTTAAAATTTCACTTCTTATCTGTTTTTCCAATATATTGTTTGGATAGTTTTTAATAGAGGTAAAGTACGTGGAAATTAAAGTGGATTGTAATCATAGTTGTTATGAATATTTTTGTGAGGGTAAAACAAGAAAGTTAAATCATACAACACAGCTGGAACTGGGATTCAGAATTAACCTATGGTGACTGTTGTTTCCTTTTCATCATTTCATATATATTTGTATCAGTTGAAGTACATAGTGGCTAAAGAGCCTCCACAGAAAATAATTTAAATCTATTCTATAAGTGGTGTTCAGACATATAGAAGCATGTGCAACAGGCACTGGGAGTTGAAGGATGAGATGACAGGAACAAAATTACAAAGATCAGCTAAGAACCTCTTTATTGTAATTTTTGTTTTTTCTTTTTTACTTTATGTTCTGGGATACATGTGCAGAACGTGCAGGTTTGTTACATAGGTATACATGTGTCATGATGGTTTGCTGCACCTATCAACCCGTCATAAACGCTTGTTCTTGTGAGTAGCCTCAAAAGTAGAGCCTGGGGGTAAGGAAGCAGCAACACCCAGTAGCAGAACCTAATTCGGGTAAATGCAAGGGCAAAGGGTACGGCTGCCCCCTGAGTCAACAGAATGATGTCAATTGCTGTAATGGCCCCTCAGTTTGATAAAAAATTAGCAATGAAAGTAGTCTAGGGAACAATAAAAACTGATTTAAGAACACATGTAAGACTACCTGTTAGGCACAAAATTAACTGGATAAAAAGTGATACATTTCTTTAGACATAAGAGGGCAATGATATAAACACAATATTGGTCCTGATAATACTTTGTTGTCATCTGCAATTTTGCTAATGTTTAGAGATATTTGCAACTCAGTAGTTATATATAGCAAGTATATGTGGGTTAGTTTGATTAGAACAACACAATAATATCCTAATAATCATATAGTAGGACAGGCTTGTTCTTAAAAAACCTGCCATCTTTTGTGAATTCACTCTGAACTATTTTACTGAAAGAGAAAATTTTTAAGAGCCTCCCTCTTATTTTCTCAGAATTAAATCTTTCTTTCCAGTCTTCCTAAAAGCCTACATCTCATGATGAGAAAATGTGGAATGAACTAAGCAATATTTAGCAATTATGATGACTATAATATATGTAGTGATGCCCAACATTACAGATTTAAAGACAGACTACCAGCCATACCACTCTCAAGAGCCTCCTTTATCTTTGTTTTAAATATATGGTTTTACCTATTTATGCTGAAATGAAACAATATGTAATCTTCTTTCATTTGTTAAGTTGCAAAAATTAACATTTGGTGAGTATTATTCTTATTTCAAAACTCATTTTGAATCCTCATTCTGCTGACATGATGGAAACAAAATCTTAATTTGACGTCACTTGTGTTTTAGGCTTAGGTCTAGGTGCGTGGATCATGTCATGGGATCAATAGGAGGGTAGTAGCAAATCTTGTCCTGTAAGTTCCATAGTTACGCTATAATATTTTGACCAAAATATCCATTACTTTCTCTAGTCATTGATCCACACAAATGCTGAGGAGATGTCCAACTTTCCCATCATCTTAGCTCTTTCACATTTGGTGACTATTCTGACCACCTCCTTTCTCAACTAGATATATGTGAATCATTTTTGCCTACTATGTCATGCTGAAAAACAAAAGAAAATGCTATTTAAGGCTTAGTCTGCAGACACACACTTTGCAGGCAATTCTGTTCTAGAGTGTTGCTATCCCTCACCAGATGGCTCCACTTGGACCATCATGGAAAAGTATCTTTATCTCCAAAATTCCTCCATCTTATAAGACATGTCTGCAGATGCTACTTTCCCAACTGATGTCTTCACTCTCTCAAGTATGAAGGAGCCTATTCCAGTCTTGGAGGGTGTGGGGAAAGTAATACTTTCGCTCTTTCTGTATCCTTATAAATATTTTGTCTTTGCCATTATTTATCTATATTTCTTTAGGGAACTGGGATCTTAAAAACATCAACTCTGAAATAGACTCCAATTTTCTATTCTCTATTCTCTTGGATATTTTTCCTAAGGCCACAGTACAAGATGGCCTAGATGATTTAATGAATAAAGAACAGTGGGGATAAAAGGAATGTATAATTCAAAAATATGAACTTGGCTCATATGTAGTACATATTAATATTAGGACCCAAGAGGAAGAAAAGAGGAAAGCAGATAATAATTATTGGAATAATTGAAAAATGAATGACAGAATTGTTAAATACAATTCAAAACCCTTGGGAAATATGACGTGAAACAAGAGTTGAAAGAATGGGCAGTAATAAATACAAGGAATGAAATAGAGAGAAAGAGGTGTGTTAAATTAATAAAGATTATTTATTAACCAAATATATTTTGTTTTTGTTTTGCTTTTTCTATTTTGTTTTGGTCACTGTCCTAGAAATTAAAGCATTAGCAAGACATGATATCTTCCCGAAAACAGTTCAAAGACCAGTGGTAGAGCAAAAGAAGTAAAATAACAAATAAAATGCATCATGAAGTATAAAATAAAACCTTAGTTAAAAGGAATTCTCAGAAACTTGATGTTGTGGTGACGATGACGGTGTGTGTGTGTGTGTGTGTGTGTGTGTGTGTGTGTGTCTAATGGTTTCTGAGTGAAAAGGCACTTGTGTTGCATCTTACATGAAGAGAAGGTATGTAAACAATAGAGAATATGGAGTATGTACAAAATTCAAAAGTTTTACCCATGAGTCTACGCTAGTGTATACTGCATGAAAAGACAGTAAGTGAAATTCAAAAAGAGAGGAGGGATTAAAGATATTCCTGACAAAGGATAAAATGTGATATGTGAAACTTCTGATACTAGCTATAATAGAATAGCTAGTACTATGCTAGCTTTAACACTGTGGACCACTCTATGATTGGATACATGATATGAAACAAGTTTTTGTGGACATTAGATAGTAGGCAGCACAAAATTGTGATTCACGAGAGAAGAAAAGCAAGTGAGGTAAACCCCAATCCAGATATCCCAGAACAGAATAGCTTCAGGGATATTAAAGTCATCTTTCAAGGTGGCAAAAATTCCTGAATTTTCAAGACTTTTTAGAATAGAACTGTATAATTTTCATGATGTAAAAAACTTTGTTCATATATTCTTTTAAAGAATTTATTATTTTATTTTTTCTGATTTAGTAATTGCTAAAGACTTGCAGGGATTTTTGGTAGAACACCTAAGTCACACTACCTCTGAGGCAGAGGCAAAAAAAAAATTGTGTTAACTGAGATATGAGTAATACCTATGACATAAATTTTAGTTAGACTAGTTTATAAATTATGGTTTTATACTAGCCCTGCCTCCTTAAATACATATTCCGTTTGGATGAAAACACAAGGTAGCATATTTATAGCAAAACATAGGAGAAAATGTTTAGTATTTTAGCTTAACCTGCCCTTTGGTAGACTTGAGTAATTTTTAGAGTACTAAGAAAAATGGATCCAGAACATAAGATCTTAAATCCCTTGCAAGGTTCCAAAATGTCAGTTGGATCTTAAGCTACACTGTGTTTCTGTGTAAGCTCCATAAAGGAATTGCTGGACATGTGTATTGATTAGCCACCTGTAAGAGTCTGCATTCTGCGTGAAAGACAAACATCTATTTGGGGTCCCATTCTTTGAAAGAAGAGACACCTGGTAAACCGAGGAAACCTGAAAGTATATTTTATTAATTTTTATCAGTGTAAAACCCATGACACAATTTTCTTAAAATATTCTTTCCATTCTTTACAATTAACCAAAGAAAAATAAAATCTGTCCCACCGGCTTCTTTAACTTTACGATTCCTACTATCATCAGATGTGATTATAATATCCATGAAGACATTTTAACCTCAAAATTATTCGCCTGTTTCACTCTTGTTACATTCAAGTTAGCTTTCTATGAACTGCAGATCTGCAGAGCTGTAATGCTACACGTGCGTACACAAAGAAATTACAATTTGTGATCATCACCTCACATATTCCCAGCTTGCAATATAACTCTCACTACATGTTTGTTCGATTTTATTCACCATTCCTTCTTTCATTTATTTATGCAATCTACAGGAAACAGACCCTTACTGTATGATATGCAATCTACAAGTTGGACACTAAAGATAGAAATGTATTTGACCACTGGGCGCAGTGGCTCATGCCTATAATCCCAGCACTTTGGGAGGTCGAGAAGGGCGAATCACCTGAGGTCAGGAGTTTGAGACCAGCCTGGCCTACATGGTGAAACCCCATCTCTACTAAAAATAAAAAATTAGCCAGGTGTGGTGTGGTGGCACACACCTCTAGTCCCAGCTACTCAGGAGGTTGAGGCAGGAAAATTGCTTGAACCCGGGAGGCAGAGGGTGCAGTGAGTCAAGATTGTGCCATTGCACTCCAGCCTGGGTGACAGAAAGAGACTCCATCTCAAAAATATGTATGTATATTTCACCAAACTCAGTATGCTTTATTAGCTTGTCATGTGGGTTTATTTATTTATTTTTTTTAAGTAACCAAATGGTATGAGTGTTTAGTGTGATAAAGAGATTGATTTGCTGTGTGCTTTGGGAACAAAAAGGAAGGAATAGCAAACTATGCCTAGAGAGGGCAAAAGTTATTTTAAGGTAATATAATCTCTGAATTGAGGCAGAGGGAGGTGGGAGAAGCAGGAGGATGCATGCTGAATAATAGTCATGAGTCCTAAGATGCTCTTGTGAGTTCAGGGATTGTATTGCACTTTATTTGTATATATAAAAGATGAGGCTAGAAGTGGCCCTGTGCTCAGATCATAAAGGACCCTACCCTATGTCCCATGCTAGGAATCACATGCCATGCTGCAACCTGTAGAATTTGGCTTTAGTTATCATTCATCAGATTCAAATGCAGGAAAGGGAAACACATATATTTCTCACCATCCTTCATCTAACCTCGTCGGACCTTCAAATTTTATTTCAGAAGTGTGAACCACAATACATAGCTGAATGATGGAATAAAATTTCAACTTAGACAACATAATTATTGTGTTGTTAAAATCCATTAATCAAAGTGAGTCTACATCCGCCCTCTTGATTATTAAACAATAGATATATTGAAAGATTGACTTCCCATTCAAATGAAAAAAAAAAAAATGATTGCTTCTCCCAAGAAAGGATATACTGGAATTTATTGTAAGTTAGAGCAACGCAGAAAATGGATATCGCCAGGAAATATTAATGTCAGAAATTTTGTTTAAAACTACTATTGCCATTTATATGATAACATATGAGTGTACAAAAACACATTAATGTATCTTTTTGATTTATCCCTCTCTTACTTACTTAGGCTTTCCTGCTGTTATTGTCATTATCTACTATTTTAATGGATACAAACCACGTCACCATCCCCTGTGAATGCCTTTCCTTTATCAATTATTTTATGCTTCTGCTTACTTATAAACTTTTGGGATTTACAGATTATGTGTTTTTTTTGTCCTATTTGATATTTTTGTTTTGTATTTTTCAATAAAGATTTCCCAGAGAGACCATCCCACAGGCTCAAGAGTTAAGAAATTGTATTTTATCTTTTTAATTCTTCAATTTCTTGTCAGAAATTATGTCTATCTTGTCTCTTGCTACTACAGACAATTTAACTTCATTCCAGTCTTCTAATGTGTCCTGTTCTCTTTCCACTGTCCACAACCCCAAATCCCATACTCACACTATTTCACCTACAGAAAAGGTGTTTTCAGAGTCTCCCCTAAAACTAGCTTTATGTTTTCTAACTACAGTGAACTTTGTTGATCATAGTATTTAACGTGAATATTTTAATTGTCTATGTGCTTCACAGTATCTGTGATGTGTAATACTGAGTGCCAACTTGATCCTGGGTGTGTCTGTGAGGGCGTTGCCGAAAGAGATTAACATTTGAGTCAATGAATTGGAAAAGACAGATCCACATTCAATCTGTTGGGCACAATTTACTCAGCCGCCAGTGAATATAAAGCAGGCAGAAAAACGTGAATAGGAGAGAGCCTGGCCTAGCCTCCGAGCCTACATCTTTCTCTCATGCTGGATGCTTTCTGCCCTCAAACATCGGATTCCAAGTTTTTTGGTTTTGAGACTAAGGTTGGCTCTCCTTTCTCCTCAAGCTTGCAGACAGCCTATTGTGGGAATTTGTGATCATGTAAGTTAATACTTAATAAACTTCCCTTTATATATTATATATGTACACACATGTATGTACATATATAATATATAAATATATTATATGTAATATATTTATATATTATATATAGCCTATATGTTATATATTATATATAAACTATATATGTTACATATATATCCAATATTGTATCCTTGGGGTTGAGTTTGATTTCACAGTATACAATAAGTATTTGCTAAATAAATACATGACTAAAAGAAGCGAGGAAAGAGTCAACTCTTAGTTCAAACCCCTTATTCCCTTTGCCAGTTTAAATATCATCCCTGAACTCAGGATTTCAGATTTCTAAGCTACATTATGAGAGTTTTGAACTAGATGACAACTAACTTCAATTTCAGATGTTAAATTATTTTGCTTTACAAGTGGTGAGCTTGAGATGGAACCTACCTTCTATTGCCATCATACTGATGTATGTTGGACCTTCATTATAGTGATATTCCTGACTTCTTCTCTTTATTCCTTTCTGGACAGGGAAGAATGATTTACCTGACTGGTGAGTTTTGGTGAAGAAACTGGCCATAAATTGCATTTGATGGAAGCTAGGACATGTTCTCTTCTTCAGTCTTAGTCTTGCACCAACATAACTAGGACAAGTTTTGTTCCTGCTGGTAAGGGCTGATGCTGCCTGTGGCCAGGGAATTATTAATAAGTGCCTCTAACTTTACTTCTTTACCTATAAACTGAAGTCATATTATACACCACTTCATCAGTAATGGAAAGAGTGGTTTCATTTCCATTTTCCTAACTCTTTGTCCATCTCTAACTTGGTTCTGAACTTAGGAGGAAAAAATAAGGCTGTTATTAATGAGGCTTTACAAATTTTAAAAGGTAAAAACTAAGAAAATGGTACTTACTTTTCTCTGTTTTCAACCTTTTCAGATAAGCAGAAATGTAATGTGAACATGTGTGTGCATATGTGTGTGTGTATATGCATATAAGCAAGTGTATATACATTAATATATAAGTATATGTAAGGAAAAATAAAAATGATGGCTAAAATTTAGATATACTTCAAGGTCAACTGTTTATAGCTGCATAATCAAAACTTAAGTCATTCCGATTTGCCCAAAATGTTAGTTCCAATTACAAAAAAAACACAAAAACCCATGAAATATAAGCTTTAAATTCTTGTCAGCATGATTTAATGAAATTAAATCAATCAGCTATAGATGAATCAGCTTAAACAGCTCCACTGGCCCTAAATAGAGTGTTGATGTATATCAGCCAATGACAAAGAAGATTCTTTATGCATCATAAACTATGCTGTAACTTCTGCGAGCTGGACTCCTTAGCACTTTCAGTTTGAGGTCTCCCAATTTGTGAACTATTATTTCGTATGCACAGGAAGCTTTTAAGAATTGTTAAATTTCATCTGATTTTATTAATGACATATATACATGTAAATATATTTATATATTTACAAAGTTATTTGTTATATGCAAAATTTAAACTTGTGTACTTATAAACTCAAATACTTTAAATATTGAGTTTGAGTACATTACAGTCCAAATCCCTTCAGTGGTGCAGGAAGTGGTACATATTATGAGAGCAAGACAATTTCACACTGAACATTTGCAAGTTTTTTAAACGAAAATAGTCACAGATAAGCTGGTAAAATAAACTGTTTAGATGGAAATTGATAATCTACCAATTTCTGAGACCATGTATCTTAAAGATTATATTTTGTATTTTGGGTTTTCTTATAAGTCATATTTTAATTTTTATTTTTAGAAATGGGGTCTAGCTCTGTCATCCAGGGTTGAGTGCAGTGGTGCTATTATTGCTCACTGTAACCTCAAATTATTGGGCTCAAAAGATCCTCCTGCCTCAGCCTCCTGAGTAGCTGGAATTACAGATTTGTGCCACCACACCTAACATTATAATTTTTTTTTCTTAAAAAAACAAGGTTTCATTACATTGACCATGCTGGACTTGAACTCCTGGCCTCAAGTAATCCTCCTACCTCTGCCTCCCAAAGAACATAAAAGCCTGTAGTTTTCTGGTAACATCTTAGCTGCAAAGGGAGAATAACCATCAGAAGGAGAACACCCAGAGGGAAAAAAGTGGGAGGTGGTAAGAGATTTACAACATTTTAATAGCATTGTTTTATATCCTGAAACCAGCACTGCATGTAACCGCCTCTCCTTCACATACTCTATAAGTATGTCATAAGCAAACACATTCATTCTTTTTCTCCTGTTAAAATAGATTCTGATACCTCAACCAAAAGAGTTCTGACCAACACATAACACATAACAATGCATAGTATTTGTGAGGTTTAACAAATATGGAATCAGAAATTAGTTTAGGAAGAGTGTGGAATGATGTAAAGACTAATGAAAGATGATCTTGGTTTCAACATTTCTTTCATTTAAAAAATTATATTTTATTTAGGAAGAGATGAGGAAACTTTGGAAGAAGTTGGCATGGCATAGTACAGTTATTTTTTTTAATTTATTTATTATTATTATACTTTAAGTTGTAGGGTACATGTGCATAACGTGCAGGTTTGTTACATATGTATACTTGTGCCATGTTGCTGTGCTGCACCCATCAACTCATCATTTACATTAGGTATAACTCCCAATGCAATCCCTCCCCCCTCCCCCCTCCCCATGATAGGCCCCGGTGTGTGATGTTCCCCTTCCTGAGTCCGAGTGATCTCATTGTTCAGTTCCCACCTATGAGTGAGAACATGCGGTGTTTGGTTTTCTGTTCTTGTGATAGTTTGCTAAGAATGATGGATTCCAGCTGCATCCAAGTCCCTACAAAGGACTCAAACTCATCCTTTTTTATGGCTGCATAGTATTCCATGGATACAAAATTAATGTGCAAAAATCACAAGCATTCTTATACACCAGTAACAGACAAACAGAGAGCCAAATCATGAATGAACTCCCATTCACAATTGCTTCAAAGAGAATCAAATACCTAGGAATCCAACTTACAAGGGATGTAAAGGACCTCTTCAAGGAGAATTACAAACCACTGCTCAGTGAAATAAAAGAGGACACAAACAAATGGAAGAACATACCATGCTCATGGATAGGAAGAATCAATATCGTGAAAATGGCCATACTGCCCAAGGTAATTTATAGATTCAATGCCATCCCCATCAAGCTACCAATGAGTTTCTTCACAGAATTGGAAAAAACTGCTTTAAAGTTCATATGGAACCAAAAAAGAGCCCGCATCTCCAAGACAATCCTAAGTCAAAAGAACAAAGCTGGAGGCATCACGCTACCTGACTTCAAACTATACTACAAGGCTACAGTAACCAAAACAGCATGGTACTGGTACCAAAACAGAGATATAGACCAATGGAACAGAACAGAGTCCTCAGAAATCATACCACACATCTATAGCCGTCTGATCTTTGACAAACCTGAGAGAAACAAGAAATGGGGAAAGGATTCCCTATTTAATAAATGGTGCTGGGAAAATTGGCTAGCCATAAGTAGAAAGCTGAAACTGGATCCTTTCCTTACTCATAGTACAGTTATTAACTAGTTTTTTTTGTTGCTAATCCAGTTACAGAAATAGGATTCTAGCATTATATCAATGTTCATCACAAAAGACCATTGTGACATTAGTAATGTATCTTCTGGTTGCAGTGAAATTAACAAATATGTGCCATGTGTGTGCCACTCATCATATGTAATGGAAAGATTATGGATTTGGGGGATGATACTAATCCTGTATCCAGTACTACCTAGATAGATAAAACTGTTATTTATGTGTATTCAGTATAATCCACATCACTTATGACAATATTGCCTGGCTGTGATATTTATCCCTATTTCAAAGAAGAGGAAATCGAGGTTCTCAAATGTGATGTGGCTAACCTAACATTTCAGAATTAGTTTAGGGAGAAGCTACTCAAATTCAAATTTATCAGGCATAACGCTTAAATTCATTCTCAGGTCCTTTTATTTGTTTATTTGTTTGATGTTTGTGTTTTGTTTGTTTTGTTAATCAACATCCCAATTTTAAAAAGCCATTCTAATGTTCATAAAGAAACAGAAAGGTCAATGAATTGGAATGATCAATTAAGTGATGTTGACTGAGGTGGCTCTTTAATTGACCACCAAGTGGCTTCTCTCAATCCCCCAAAGCAGTAATCATGACAGCCTCTGTAGGGCGGGCATGATGGCTTACACCTGTAATACCAGCACTTTGTGAGTCCGAAGCAGATGGATCACTTGAGGTCAGGAGTTCACATCACCTGGCCAACATGATGAAACCCCATATCTACTAAAACCGCAAATACTAGCTGGGTGCAGTGGCACGCACCTGTAGTCCCAGCTACTCAGGAGGCTGAGGCAGGAGAATGTCTTGAACCTGGGAGGTGGAAATCGCAGTGATCTGAGAGCGTGCCACTGCACTCCAGTGCTCTGTCTCAAAAAATAAAAAAAATAAAAACAATTTCTACCTCACAACTTTTTGAAAGTTTTATGCCGTTCTGTGAACTGGACAACACCATAAAAAACATTATCAGGAAAATTTCAAATAAGTGAATACATACTTCATTTTGAAGATGACTGTTAAAAGTGATTTTGTTTCTTTGTTTGGAAATATTTTATTCAATCATCTCAATACTCATTCTTTTCATAAAACTTGATAAAAATACATAAGAAGATATTTTTCTAAATTAAAAACATCTAAAAGAATTTTTTCTTATTGAATATCACACTACATTTTCATATAAAATTGTCAGAAACCTTTTCCCTTTAGTCTATAATACAATGACAATATGACAACTCATACTTTACTACCACATATCTAAATTCCTTGGGAGAATGTTGTAACTTTTATGCAATGGGGAGCCATGTGTAGATTTATGAATTGTTGAAATTTTAAATAGCTTTAAATGAAAATAATATGCTGCCTAAATAATGCAAAGAATATATTTTAATATTCAAAATGATCCTATAAATTATTGTCTTACTGAAAATTTCAAGGTCAAAGATTAAAGAATACATGTCAAGGTATTTATAGTTATAAGGATGAAAAAAAGGTTAAAACTTTTAATCAGGCATGATAGTATTAGCGTGACACTAAAATCTATCCATCAAAATCAAAATGTTCTGTGGATAAACATAGAAATGACATCATTACTTAATACATTCGTTAATACCAATCAAATTTCAGTGATTCAGTTTTACAGTGGTAAGTAGATGAATACGTTTAAATATTCCTCTTTTTTAAACATAAGTGCCACTCTTATTGTTAAATGTATATAAATAAACTCTGCTTTTTTGTTAAATCCCTATAAAAATTATATAGACATATTTCCCAGAAAGCAGTAACATGTTGCCACACAAAAGTCTTGGTTGAGAGTTTATGGTATGAGGATACTGGTCTCAGTCATGCCATCAATAATAATTACATGGAGTATATATTGCACAGTAATTTTTTCAGTGTGTGTTTCCTAAGTAGTAAAATAAGTTATAGGAAGATGTTAGAGCAAGATGTCTTTAAGGAATTTTTTGTTTCTGAGACATGTATTGATTCTACTTAAATAACAAGGGGTAAATTTTGTAAGTTTATAATAATAGAATAACCATTTTTTTCTCTGCTTTCATTAGTGCTGTTAATTCTGAGATTTTCTATTATAAAATCCTTAACTTGAAAAAGCACCTCAAATTTCCATGCAGAACTACCATCAAGTGAGTGTCCTCTGCAATGGGGACTTCCGAGGAGGGCATGATTTGGAATGTGAGTTCCCTAAAAATATCATCTTTCTGTGTACTTAATTCTCTGTCTAGCTTGTGTTGAAATCTTTGCAACTGTTTCTTCTACCCATGAACAAAGAATCCAATTAAAACTGAAATAAAAGCATTTATTCCTATTTCATTTTGTTGGTTCAGATCATCACCAGCTGGTGTGTGGTTTCTACAAACCAACATATTGAGGTCAGTTCTGGATTTTCATCAGTTGCAAACTATGAAAAATATCAGTTCATGATGAGTGATAATCCAAAAAGTGGCATGGCCAACTAATTTAAGGTGACATATGTGAGTCCCTCTCACTTTGGTGGTTTCATGTATGCTCAGATAAAATGTGCCATCACAAAACACTGAAGGTGCTGTCTTTTAATTTTATTTGTGAGAACACTTCATGGCTTTAATGTTTCAGCCGAAATTACAGTTTCAGTCATTCATAAAACCTCAAAATTTACTTCATATTATATTTTTATATTTGATTTTAATTGGAAAATTATTTTTGGAAAATGTGAAGTTCTCTTCACTGTACTTCTAATTTCCAATTTGTAGCTACCATCATCTAGCATAGTCAAAGAGAATTATAAATGAAATTTAAAGAATTGCCTCAAACAGCTTTTCTAACATAAAATAAGCACAGCACAATTTGATCAAAATTGCCTTCTACAGCTTTACAATTAGTTTTTCTTTGAACAAACGTCTAGTTTCAAAGTGGTGTTGACGATTACAGCAAATTTTTATTCAAATAAGATAAGTTATGTAATGGGCCTAAAGTAAATAGGAAAGATTCTTTACTAGTAAACTTTCACCTCTTTCTAGATTTTGAAATGTCATTGTCCTTCATTAAATCCAAGAGAAGAAATATTATTATCTACTGAACAGTAAAATTTATTATATGACTTTAAGAAAAATATGTAGAGAAAACATGTAAGCAAAAAAACAAAAAAACATGTATTAAAACTCCAAAAGCATAGACTACTTATAAAATATTAATAATAGAGAATGTATGGCAGCATTTTCTCTCTCACAAAATGCTATAAATAGCTACACAAATTGGGAGAAATGGATCGGAAGTCAAAATTACAAATAAAATCCTGAAAGATGCTTATTACCTCTCTCCTTTATAGTCTATCAGATTAGTACTTGTGAAATATCAACCTCAAAGTAAAATCAAACAACAGGAATAAAAACAAATTCTCCATAAGAGACCCAATTTTCATTAATTCAATGGACTGTGATAAATGAAAGTTGGGAAAAATCTGATTTTCATACCATGGTTATCTTACATTTCAACAGCTTATTTAGCTCTTCTGTATGGAGGCAATAAACTTTAAAGAGATGCAGAAAGGCAAGAAGAGAGAGAGTCCAGGGATTTCTATGCAGAAATAAGTTTGCCTAAGGAACTAGGGCCCTATGCAAAATCTAATCTCATGTTTCTTCTTTTATGTCAGTGTCTCTTGCTCCTTGCCTCCCGCTCCACCTTTTCACCCTTTCTTTATATATATATATATATATATATATAATTATATATATATATAATTTTTATTTTTATTTTTATTTTGAGATGGAGTTTCACTTTTGTTGCCCAGGCTGGAGTGCAGTGGCGCAATTTCGACTCACCGCCACCTCCGCCTCCCAGGTTCAAGTGATTCTCCTGCCTCAGCCTCCTGAGTAGCTGGGACTACAGGCACCGCCCAGCTAATTTTTTATTTTTAGTTTCACCATGTTGACCGAGTTGGTCTCGAACTCCTGACCTCAGGTGATCTGCCCTCCTCGGCCTCCCAAAATGTTGGGATTACAGGTGTGAGCCACGGCGCCCCGCCCCCTTTTTATCCTCTCTCTCTCTCTAAATACCACTGTAACTATTTTCTCTGAGGGTTTATTTTGCTCTCTCTCTCTCTCTCTCTCTCTCTCTGTGTGTGTGTGTGTGTGTGTGTGTGTGTGTGTGTGTGTGTGTGTGTGTGTGTGTTTCTAAATACCATTATACCTATTCTCTTTGAGGGTTTCTTTTTGCAATCTTTCACTCAAGGTTTCCTGCATCAAAGACTGTCAGATTTGGGCATGCCCACAGTCAGGTTGTGATTGGAAGTCAGACTCTCTGTGCTTCTCCTTGTGGTCTTGTAATTGCTTACACAAGAGCAATCAAACATATCAGCTAGAACAATCATCTGTATCAGCTGGAAACCTGTCTTTAATTTAAGTGAACACACCAGTTGAACACATTTATTTGGACAGTTATTTCTGTTGGAAAGAAATCGTGTCTCTCCCAAGGTTTCCTGAATTGAAGAATAGGGTGTACAGGTTTTAGGAGCAGAATGTGTTGAAATAATCAGAAGACATGCTTTGCCCTTTTTATATAGCTAAGTGAAATAATATAAAAATCAACATTTGGTGACCCTTTGAGAAAAATCTTGAAATTCCAGTCTGCCAAATATTGTTTAGGATTCTGAGCATTCTTGTAGCCTTTTTTTCCTTCATAATAAAACTAAGAATGAAAAGCTATTTTGTATTTTATAAATAGATGTTCTTCTTATCCTAAGAAAATGAGCTATACAAGTGACAATAAGTAACTCCAAGTCAGTGTTTTTACCCAATTCTCCTTTTGCAAATTTAGCTATAACAGCAATTATTATAGACAGTGACACATATAGAGTACATAACACAAGGTGAGTGCCTGGTGATCTAGCATATGGCTTAAAGTACATTAGAGGATTTTGATAAACAAAGGGGGCAATTTAATTGCATTACTGAGAACTCTAAAGTATACACAATAAAGAAAACAAAGAAACTATATTACTTAAATCTCCATGATTTTCACATACTTTAAGTATGTGAAAAATAAAAGGATTAAAATGAGATTCTTTGTATTGACTGTAAATATATCACATCTCAGATTTTACAAATCTTTATTCAAGTTATTATACTACTATGTAATTATCTCCAGTACTTTTCAAACAATGCCTCCGATGAACTACAGGGATCATCTTTTTCAGACTAGTTTCTTGGTTCAAATTCTTCGTTATCTAAACTTCACTCCCTAGGAATAGTGCCAATGTCTTATTCATCTTTGAATGCAGCTTATTTCTTAAGATAGAAAAAGAATTCAATCAATGTTCCTTGAATTAATACAATAAAACTATGCTCACACACATGCACAAAATCATACAAGAGGTAATTAATCTGCTACTCTGAGGTCAGTCCCTTCATGCATATTTATAGCAACTCACCAGGATGATAACTTATGGATCAAGAGGAGCTTTGTATGTACCTATGATAAAGAAATATGTTAAAAAGACTGCCTAATACTCCCTTTTCATCTAAGTTTTCCATTTTGTGCTGAACCAAGCATATACTTGTTTGATGAATATATTATATTAAGCAGTCAGGGGGTTGTGGAGAGTATTGAGTATTCTTCCAGATTTTTAAATACCAATGAGGCAGAAGAGAAGAGCTGCTAACTGCATTTGCAGTTTTCTAGCCAAAATTGGGCTAGAAAACATAAGCATTTATGTTGCATTGACATCACAAACTTCTTACCATTCGAGTAAGATAACTGCATTATGAACTTTAATATGCTTTGAAGAAATAAAGAGGGAATAGGATAAAGAAGCTTTCTTTATTCTCACTTATTGCAGAGAATGCCTGTGTGAAATGGTTTGCAAAAGGAGTCATTTCGAGAATTGAACTAAAAGACCTGTTTTAGCTACATTTTTGCACACACAGAAATAAATATATTTATAATGCATAGTACAATAGTGGATGTTAAATGGATATTTATTAAATTGTGCTGAAATCACAATTTCTCCTCATTTTTTATCTTTGTTTCTAGAAAGTTATAATAAGCTACAGAAACACACATAGCTAAAAAATCAGTTTAATTTGGTCTAATGCAGCATACATTTAAAATAATGCTAACACACAGATATTGGCTAGATTAACTGCCACTCTAACTCTCTTTGTCCTTGAAAATCTTAATATATAGGATGAAAAGGTGAAATATTTGAAGAAAGGAGAAAATATGTGCCAAATTTTGATGAAGGAAATCTAAGTGTATGTATCTGCACTGTGAACATGCTAAGAATGTTTTAGCCTTCTTAATAAGTAAAAGGGGCAGTTACTCTTCTCATTCACACTTAGAAAATAAATTAATAACTAGATCTCTGGCAATCATATGACTGATAATTCCAAGAGAACATAGGGATGCTGAACCTTGCATCAGAAACTGCCTATTTGTAGATGTCTTGTTAAGTATGCAGGTTTTCTTTATACGTTGCTATATTATTATCAAATATTAATTAGATACTTGTAAGATTTAGTTTATTGATTAATTCTTTCATATCTGTTCACTAAGTTCAGTTATTAGTAAAAATAGAAAAATGAAGAGTATGGTTAGGTTATTTTTTTTCAAGAAATATTAATGTCTCTTGATTTTTAGTTTGGTTTTTGTTTTGTTTTGTTTTGTTTTTGCGAAGTCTATCCCAGGCCTAATGATGAGTGAGACAAAAATGAAGACATCAAAAAGTCATTATCATAAAAATATATAAACATTTATAGACACTGGCATACATTATCTAGCCAGAGAAATGTTTTCATATGGTAAAAGTATAAAACTTATATATAACTTACTGTAACAAAAAATGCATTAAAACGGTAAATCAGCACAAATAAAATAATCGTTTAAAAACATTTTAATAATCTAAACATTATTTATATAGTAAAGGATATAACAAATTAATTTTTACATAATTTAGACATTAGTAAAGTTTAAATCGTTGCATGTTAACCCACAGTACATGACCAAGGCTCTGTTCAATAAAATGCATAGCTTTAAGCATATTATTATTAAGTCAATTTAATAGAATTAATGAAAGAATTTAAGATGTTTATAAATAATAAGATAATACAAAAACGATTAGAATGGGAGGAAAAAAAAAAAAGAACACCATTGCAGAATATATATAAATTAGACAAAAATCTGAAAAACAAAAACTATAAAATAAATAAATAAATAAAATAAAACTGTGACCTGGTTCTTTAAAATGATCAACATAATTTATTAAACTTTTAGGCAGCTGAGAGTTATTGGCTTTGAAGGAAGAATTGGAAAGTGAAAATCAAAGTTACTAGACACATACAATCTTTTCTATGAGTATTTATACGGCTGACTTATTTTCCCCCCTTGTAGTTGTTCTTAATCAGAATTGTTCTGTCATTGACAGTGATGGCAAATATTAGTTACCATAGAGGGTAACACGTGAACAATTATGATACGTATTATTTAGCATAACTTATTTTGGACATCCTAAACTTTATATAAAATTTAACCGACGGCCGGTGGCGTTGGCTCACGCCTGTAATCCTAGTACTTTGAGAGGCTGAGGCAGGCGGATCACGAGGTCAGGAGATGGAGACCATGTTGGCTAACACGGTGAAACCCCGTCTCTTCTAGAAAAAATACAAAAACTCAGCTGGGCGTGGTGGTGGGCGCCTGTAGTCCCAGCTACTCGGCAGGCTGAGGCAGGAGAATGGCGTGAACCTGGGAGGCGGAGCTTGCCGTGAGCAGAGACCGAGCGCCACCGCACTCCAGCCTGGGCGACGGAGCGAGACTCCATCTCAAAAAAAGAAAAAATAAAAAAAATTAACTGACAATTTGAATATTTCTAACTGTAAAGATAAAGAGATGTTTTAATAGACAGTATGTAAAAAATTGAATAATTAAATTAGTAGGATTCTGCTAGTCGTGAACATCAATAGACATAATGGTGTTAAAATATATTTGTTAACAATAACAAGTGAAATGCTTATAATAATTTCACATTTCTGTACTGACTTTCTACATGTGAAAGCAAGAGGTATTTTGTCACAGCAAATTTAAAAAGGAGATTGATCTTATTTCTTTTTAGTGCATTCATCTGGGAATGGTTTTAGTGATAGAAGAAGAAAGGAGGCTAATGTGAGTAGAGCCGTACCGTTTCTGTTTGCCTTCTTATTCCTGATAACTGGATGATTGTTACTATAAACTGGTTGTGCAGGAATCAATCACTGTTTTTATCCCAAAGGATCAATTATTAATTTTGAAGTAGGTGGAAGAGTGACTATCAATGTATTTACAAATAAATGCCTGAAATTTTACTGCAGTATCTTTCTCATTTTCAATGACACTGGAATATGTCAAATTATATTTAATGAAAAACAGCCAATTTTTTTATTTTTTTATTTTTCCAACAAAGATTGCTTGGAAATTAGTTTTATTTTTATTAACCCATCTCCACTTTTTGTCCCAACAACTTGTAAGGGACTTTATGCTCCAGATTAAGGTCAATATATATTAGAAACATAATTTCTTTATTATGTCAAAGCAATCACAAACATCAAGCCTCTCTCTCTCTCTCTCTCTCTCTCTCTCTCTCTCTCTCAAGGCAATCACAAACGTGTATGAGGAATAACACCTGAAGAAGCTGACATTATGGACATTCCACTGTGTTTCAGAATAAAAGGGGATTTTCAGCCTTACACTCAGATGATGACAGAATGCTCAGTGGATAGCTCTATCTTGACCTGTGGTAACAGCCCACCCACAAATAGTCCCCTTTTACAGTCTGTCATCACTCTCAACACATAATCTTCCTTGATAAAACTTCCAACTTTCCCCATTGGAAGGAGTTTCACCTTTTGGACCCTTCTTGTTTCCTGCTACTTTAAGCAGTTCTTTAGGTTTGGGCTGCACAGCTATACAAATATTTTCTCGATCTTCTTGGGCTCAAAAGAAAACAAACAGTTCCAAGAATTAGATCTAATGCAAGTGACCCACTTTCTAGCTTGCCTTCCTAATAGTGAGAGTTATTCCTCATGTGAAGTAAGCACAGCTTCAGTGATACTCATTTTTCTTCAGTGATTCAGTTAACCCATACTGAGCTAATGGTCTTTTTCCTTTTTACACGGTTCTAGTTTTATTCAGTTAGGAATAATAGCCACCCCTCCTTTATTATTTTCCTGAAATGAACTTGGTTCTTTTCTGCCCCACATAAAACCTGGCTGAATTATAAGAGAAAATACAGGGACTGTTAAATGTGTCTCTCTCTGTGTCACTCAGTGGACTGGAATAGATCCAATGCACCAGCAAAAAATAATCATATTTCGACTTGAAACCTCCTTTCTAATGGAAGAAATAAGGAAGAACATGATGCTGCTCTTTGTAAATACTCTCCTGTTCTCAAATACTTCTTTTTTTTTTCCTCTTTTCTGTGAAAGACTACAACAAGGAATGAGAGTCCTTTTATTACCCCCCGAAAGACACCCCTGAGATGGAGACAGAGAAAGATGGTCTAACAGAAGCCTCCACTAATTTTCCTCCCTGCGGGAACACCAAATAAGCACATTCATAAGAACCAAATATTAGGCTAGGTACCAGCTTAACCACAGTGGAGTAGAGCAACAAGTGGGCTCTTATGGTCCCTGATTCTAGGACTTGGCTCTTGGATTGCATTTCTAGACGGGCCCTAGGCCAGAGGGGAATCCACTGCACTGGAGAGTCTCAAATCTTGCAGCATTCACTGCAAACTGAGCGGAGAGTCCTTGGGCCTTGAGTGAATATTGGTAATAGCCAGGGAATACTCACCATGGAGCTGCAGTGATGGTGGCCATGAGGAGTAACTTCTCTGACTGTGGAAAAGGAAGGGAAAAGTTGACAGTTTAATGGCTTAGATACAAGTTTAGCCACAGTAGAATAGAGCACCAGGTAGACTCAAGGTTTCCAACTCTAGGCCCTGGTTCCCAAATGGCATCTCTGGACCCACTGAGTAATAAAGGAAACATGCAGCCCTAAAGGAAAAGACACAAGCATTGCTGTCTTTTTCTTTTTCTTTTTTTTTTTAATTTAATTTAACTTAATTTTGGGTTCTGGGACACATGTGCAGGATGTGCAGTTTGTTACATAGGTAAACATGTGCCATGGTGGTTTGCTGCACAGATCAACCCATCACCTAGGTATTAAGCCCTACATGCATTAGCTGTGTATCCTGATTTTCTCCTTCCTTCAGCCCCTCCCCCAACAGGCCCCACTGTGTGTTTTTCTTCTCCCTGTGTATGTGTGTTCTCATTGTTCAACTCCCACTTATAAGTGGAAACATGTGATGTTTGGTTTTCTGTTCTTGTGTTAGTTTGCTGAGGATAATAGAGTCCAACTCCATCCATGTTCTTGCAAAGGACATAATCTTGTTCCTTTTTATGGATGCATAGTATTCCACAATGTATATGTACCACTTCTTATTTATCCAGTCTATCACCGATGGTCATGGACATGATACCATGTCTTTGCTATTGCAAATAGTGTGGCAGTCAACATATGTGTGTATGTATCTTTTTTTTTTTTTTTCATATCATGTGATTTTATTGCCAAAAATAACATAAGGGGGTCATGTGTACACACATGGGTATCAGAACACTTTAGAAGCTTGGCATACAGACTTTACTAAACTATTTTACGTTTTTTAGAAAAGAGGTTCAGCAGATAACGGAAACTATTTGTTAACACGACGAAAAGTACATATCTCTTCCAGTTAGCCTGCAAGAACAACTGATTGATATCAGGGATAAAACATATTTACTAACTTGAATTTCATCAAAGACATGCGCGTCATTACTAATAGAATTGAGCACAGAGTCTCACGATTAGTAAGCGCGCTTCCATTTGGAGCTCCATATCTTTTTTTTTTTATCTTTTTTTTTTAATTTATTTATTATTATTGTACTTTAAGTTGTAGGGTACATGTGCATAACGTGCAGGTTTGTTACATATGTATACTTGTACCATGTTGGTATGTATCTTTATAACAGAATGATTTATATTCTTTTGGGCATATACCCAGTAATGGGATTGCTAGATCAAATGGTATTTCTGCTTCTAGGTCTTTGAGGGATCACCACACTGTCTTCCACACTGTCTTAAACTATTTACATTTGAGGGATCACCACACTGTCTTCCACACTGTCTTAAACTATTTACATTTCCACCAAAAGTGTAAAGGCATTCCTGTTTCTCCACAGTCTTGCCAGCATCTATTGTTTCTGACTTTTTAATGATCACCATTCTGACTGGTGTGAGATGATATCTCATCACTACAAAAATAATAAAATACCAGGAATACATCTAACCAGCGAAGTGAAGGACCTTTTCAAGGAGAACTGCAAACTACTGCTCAGGGAAATCATAGCGGTCACAAACAAACAGAAAAATATTCCATGCTCATGGATAGGAAAAATCAGTATCATGAAAATGGTCATGCTGCCCAAAGTAATTTATAGATTCAGTGTTATTCCCATTAAACTATTATGGACATTCTTCACAGAATTAGAAAAAAATACTTTAAAATTCACATGGAACAACAACAAAAAAAAAAACCACTTATAACTAAAACAATCCTAAACAAAAAGAACAAAGCTGGAGGCGTCACTCTACCCAACTTTAAACTATACTAGAAGGTTAAAGTAATCAAAAGAAAACATGGTCCTGATACAAAAACAGGCACATAGACCAGTGGAACAGAATAGAGAATTCAGAAATAAGACCACACATCTACAATCATCTGATTTTCAACAAACCTGACAAAAACAAGCCCTGGGGTAAGGATTCCCTATTTAATAAATGATGCTGGGAAAACTGGCTAGCCATATGCAGAAAATTGAAACTGGACCTCTCCTTACACCTTATTCAAAAATTAACTCAAGATGGATTAAAGACTTAAATGTAAAACCCAAAACTGTAAAAACCCTGGAAGAAAATCTAGGCAATATCCTTAAAGACATAGACTTGGGCAAAGATTTCATGATGAAAACACCAAAAACTATTTCAAACAAAGAAAAAAATGACAAATGGAATCTAATTAAACTAAAGAGCCTCTGCACAGCAAAAGAAACTATCATCAGAGTGAACAGACAACCTACAGAATGAGAGAAAATTGTTGCAATCTATTCATCTGACAAAGGTCTATTATCCAAAATCTACAAGGAACTTAAAAAAAAAATCACAAGAAAAAACCTCATCAAAAAGTGGACAATGGACATGAGCAGACACTTCTCAAAAGAAGACATTTATGTGGTCAGAAAACTTGAAGAGAAGCTCAACATCACTGATCAGTAGAGAAATGAATTTCTGTCTTTGCCATCTGCTGATTATATAGCCCTAGGGCCTTGAGCAAACATAGGCAGTTGCCAGGTAGTAGTGGTTACATCAGGCCTTGGTGACACTCAGTGCTGTGTTGGCTTCAGATCTGACCCAGCACATTCTCAGTGGTTGTGGATACAGTGGTGCGTTTGTAACTTTTCCGGGGGCTCCAGGGAGCTCAGCACAGAGAGAGTGCCTCCATTGATTTGAGTGAAAGAAAGGGAAGAGAACAAGATTCTCTGCCTGGTAATTCATAGAAATCTTCTAGGTATTATCCAAGACCATCAAGGTGGTACTTCTACAAGTCTGGAAGAATCACAGTGTTATTGGGCTTGGGATGCCCCCTAATGCAGATATGGCTGCAGCAACCAAAAGCTTAGATCACAAAACCCAAATCCCTTTGAAGACTTGGAAAATTTTCCCAAGAAGGGCAGGTATAAACAAGCACAGGCTGGAAAGACCACATGCAGTAAATCCCCAACTCCTCAATTCACAGACACCACTGAATATTCAAAAGCATTAAGACCATCCAGGAAATTATGACCTCACAAAACAAACAAAATAAGGTATCAATGGCTAATCTTGGAGAGAAAGAGATATATGACCTTCCAGAAAGTGAATTCAAAATAGCCATTTGAAGGAAACTCTATGGAGTTGAAGATAACACAGAGAAGAAATTCAGAATCTTACCAGATAAACTAAAATAAAAAGATTGAAATAATTTAAAAGGATCAAGCAGAAATTCTAGAGTTGAAAAATGCAATAGACACACAGAATAATGAATGAGAGTCACATAACAGCAGAATTGCACAAGCAGAAGAAAGAATCAGTGATCTTGAAGACAGGATATATAAAAATCCACAGAGAAGACAAAAGAAAAAAGAATTAAAAAGGATGATGTATGCATACAAGGTCAATAAAATAGCCTCGAAAGGGCAAATTTAAGAGTTATTGGCCTTAAAGAGTAGGTAGAGAGATAGGGGTAGAAGTTTATTCCAAAGGATAATAACAGAGAAATTCACAATCCTAGAGAAAGATATCAGTATTCAGGTACAAGAAATTGTAGAACAGCAAGCAGATGAAATCCAAATAAGATTACCTCAAAACATTTAATAATTAAACTATGAAAAGTCAAGGATAATAAATGAATCATAGAAGCAGCAAGAGAAAAGAAACAAATAACATATAATGGAGCTCTAATACGTCTGGCAGCAGACTTTTTAGTGGAAATCTTACAGGCCAGGAGAGTGTGACATAACATATTTAAAGTGTTGAAGAAAAAAAAAAAAGAACTTTTATCCTAGAATAAAAGTAAAAATAACCTTCAAAAATGAAGGTTAAATAAAGACTTTCGCAGACAAACAAAAGCTGAGAGATTTCATCAACACAAGACTTGTTCAACAGGAAATTTTAAAGGAAGTTCATCAGTCTGAAAGAAAATAAAGTTATTGATCAAGAGGAGACCATCTGAAGGTATGAAACTAACTTGTTAGTTTTATACACTATACAGGTGGTGGCTCACACCTGTATTCCCAGCACTTTGGGAGGCTAAGGCAGGCAGATCACTTGAGCTCAGGAGTTTGAGACTAGGCTGGCTAACATGATGAAACCCCGTCTCTACTAAAAATACAAAAATTAGCCGGGCATGGTGTCAGGTGCCTGCAATCTCAGCTACTCAGGAGACTGAGACAGGAGAATCACTTGAACTCAGGAGGCGGAGGTTGCAGTGAGCCAAGATGGCGCCATTGCACTCCAGCCTGGGGGACAAGAGAGAGACTTCATCTCAAAACAAAAAGAAAACAAAACAAAAAACAAAAAGTAATACACAGAAAAACACACAATATTATGACACTGTAATTACTATGTTTAAACTATATCTTAAGTAGAAAGACTAAAAGATGAACCAATTAAAAATAATAATTACAACAACTTTTTAAGACATGGATAGTACAGTAAGATATAAATAGAAATAACAAAAAGTTAAAAAGTGGGAAGATGGCTTTAAAAAGTGTAGAGTTTTCATTAGTTCTCTCTTTACTTGTTTATTAGTTTTTTTTGTTTATCTAATGTTTTCATCTTTTTAAAATAATGGGCTATATTATATTGTTTGCAAGCATCATGGTAACCCCAAATAAAAAAAAAAAAAAAAAAAAAAAAAACATGCAATTTACACACACACACACACACACACACACACACACAAAGTTAAAATGTACCACTAGAGCAAACCACCATCGCTAAAAGGAAGACCAGAAGGAGGGAAAGAAGTAAGGGTTGACCACAAAACAATCAGAAAAGAAAAACAAAGTGGCAGGAGGAAGTCCTTACTTATCAATAATAACATTGAATGTAAATTGATTAAATTCTACAATAAAAAGACATAGAGCAGTTTAACGGATTTAAAAAAAAAAATGACCCAACAATCTGTTGCTTACAAGAAGCACACTCAAATATAAAGACAAATGTAGACTGAAAATAAAGGGATGTAAACATATATTTCATCAATATGGAAAGCAAAAATGCAGGAGTATTTATACTTATACCAGGAAAAATAGATTTTTAAGATAAAAATATAAAAAGAGACAAGTATGCTCATTAAATAATAATAAATGGATAAATTCAGCTAGAGGATGTATCAATAGTAAATATATATATTCACTCAACACTGGGACACCAAGATATATAATGCAAATTTTATCAGAGCTAAAGAGAGAGATAAATCTCTATACAATAATAACTGGAGACTTTGACATTACACTTTTAGCATTAGGCAGATCATCCAGGCAGACAATCCAACAAGGAAACATTGAACTTAAACGGTACCGTAGACCAAAGTGACATAATAGATATTTAAAGAACATTTCATCCAATGGCTACAGCATACACATTCTTCTCCTCAGCACATGGATAATTCTCAAGGATAGAACATATGAGAAGTCACAAAAAAAAGTTGTAAAACTTTTCAAAAATTGATATTATATCAAATATCTACTCTGATGAAAACAAAATAAAACTAGGAATCAATACCAAGATAAGTTTTAGAAGCAATACAAATACATGAAAATTAAACAATGTGTTTCTGAATGACTAGTGGGTCAATGAAAAAATTAAGAAGAAAATTTAAAAATCTTCGAAATGACTGATAAGGGAAACACAACACACCCAAACCTACCTATGGGATACAGCAAAAGTAGTACCAAAAAGAAAGTTTGTATTTATAAGTATCTACCTTTAAAAAAGGAGAAAAAAATTCAAATCAACAACCTAACAATGCATCTTAAAGAACTAGAAAAGCAAGAGCAAATCAAACCCAAAATCAATAGAAAAAAAATAATAATAATAAAGAGCAGGTCAAGCATGGTGGCTTACACATGTAATCTCAGCACTTTGGGAGGCCAAGGTGGGTGAATCACCTGAGTTTGGGAATTCCAGACTAGCCTGACCAACATGGAGAAACCCCATCTCTACTAAAAATACAAAATTAGCTGAGCGTGGTAGTGCATGCCTGTAATCCCAGCTATTCAGGAGACTGAGGCAGGAGAATTGCTTGAACCCAGGAGGTGGAGGTTGCAGTGAGTCGAGATTGCACTCCAGTCTGGGCAACAAGAGTGAAACTCCATCTCAAAATAAAAATAAATAAATAAAGAGCAGAAATAAATGAAATTGAAATGAAGAACAAAATACAAAAATGAAACAAAAAGTTTTTCGAAAAGACAAACAAAACAGACTGACCTTTAGCCTGACTAAGGGAAAAAAAAAGATCTAAATAAATAAAATGAGAGGTGAAAAATGAGACTTTAAAACTGATACCCCAGAAATTCAAAGAATCATTAGAAGCTACTATGAGCAACTATATGCCAATATATTGAAAAATCTAGAAGAATTGGATGTATTCCTAGACACATAAAGACTACCAAAATTGAACCATGGAGAAATCCAAAACCTGAATAGATGAATAAAAAGTAATGAGATTGAAGCTATAATAAAACATTTCTAAATAAAGAAAAGGCCAGGACACAATGACTTCACTGCTAAATTTTACCAAACATTTAAATAACTAATACTCATCCTACTCAAATTATTTTAAAAAATGGAGGCGGGAATGCTTCCAAACATATTTTACATGGTCAGTATTACCCTGATATCAAAACCAGACAAAAGCACATTAAAAAAAAGAAGAAGAAGAAAAGGAAAAATAAAGGCCAGTATCTCTGATGAACATTGTTGCAAAAATCCTCAACAAAATACTTGCAAATCAAATTCAACAGCACATTGAAAAGATTCTTCTTTGTGACCAAGAGAGGGTGCAAGGATCATTCAACATACGCAAAACCAGGACTTATCCTAGGCATGCAAGGATGGTTCAACATATGAAAATCAATCAATGTGATGCTTCATATCAACAGAATGAAGGACAAAAAACATAAAATCATTTTAATTGATGCTGAAAAATTATTTGATAAAATTCAGTACCCCTTCATAATAATAATAAAAAAAAACCCTCAAAAAACTGTGCATAGAAGGAACATGTCTCAGCTTAATAAAAACCATATATGATAGACCCATAGCTAGTATCACATTAAATGGCAAAATACTAAAAGCCTATGATAAGGTAGCCCACTGTCACCACTGCTATTTAACAAAGTACTGGAAGTCCTCGCTAGAGCAATCAGACAAGAGAAAAAAAATAAAGAGCATTCAAATTGGAAAAGAAGAAGTCAAATTAACCTTGCTTGCAGATGATACAATCTTATATTTAGAAAAATCTGAAGACTCCACCAAAAATCTATTTGAACTAACAAACATATTCAATAAAGTTTCAGGATACAAAATTGGCATAAAAGAGCAGTCTCATCTCTATATGCCAACAGTGAATAATTTGAAAAAGAAATTAATCCCATTTCCAATAGTTACAAATACAATAAAATATCTAGGAATTAATTTAACCAAGGAAGTGAACAACCTCTACAATGAAAACTAAAACATCAGTGAAAAAAATTGAAGAGGGCACAACAAATGAAAAGACATTTCATGTCTCTGGATTGAAATAATGAATACACAACAAATGAAAAGACATTTCATGTCTCTGGCTTGAAATAATGAATATTGTTGAAATAATCATCCTATCCAAAATAAAGATTCAATGCAATGCCTATTATTAATAAAATACCAATGACATTCTTCACAGAAATAGAAAAAAACATTTCTAAAACTTATATAAAACCACAAAAAATCCAGAATATCCAAACCTGTTCTGAATGAAAAAGAACAAACCTTTAGGAATCACATTACCTGACATCAAATTATACTACAGAGCTATAATAACCAAAACAGCATGGTACTGTCATAAAAACAGACACATAGACCAATGGAAAAGAAGAGAGAACCAAGAAACAAATTCATAGATCTACAATGTATTAATATTTAACAAAGGTGTCAAGAACATACATTGGAAACAGGACTGTCTCCTCAATAAATGATGCTAGGAAAACTGAATGTCCATATGCAGAAGATTGAAACTGTACCCCTATCTCTGACCACATACAAAAATCAAATCAAAACCTAAGTATTAGGTTAAATATTTAATCTAAGACATCAAACTATGAAACTAATAAAACAAAACATTGGGGTAACTCTGCAAGACATTGGACTGGGCAAATATTTCTTGAATAATGCCCCACAAGCAGAGGATTCCAAAGTAAAAATTGACAAATCGGAACTCATCAAGTTATAAAGCACCAGCACAGCAAGGGAAACAATAATTGAAGTAAAGAGACAAGCCACAGAATGGGAGAAATTATTTGTAAGCTATCCATCTGATGAAGAATTAATAACCAAAATTTATAAGAGTCTCAAACAACTCTATAGGAAAAAAAATCTAATAAACCAAGTAAAAATGGGCAAAAGATTTGAACAGAAATTTTCAAAAGGGGACATACAAAAGGCAAACAGGTATAGAAAAAGATGTTTAACATCATTGATCATCAGAGAAATGCAAATCAAAACTACAATGAAATATTCTTTAACTTCAGTTAAAATTGTCTGTATCTAAAAGATGGGCAATAACAAATGCTGGTAAGGATGTGGAGAAAAGGGAACCCTTGTACACTGTTGGTGAGAATGTAAATAAGTATAACCACTATGGAGAACAGTTTGGAGCTTCATTAAAAAAATAAAAATTGAGCTATCATGTAATCCAGCAATCCCACTGCTGATTATATACTCAAAAGAAAGAAAATTAGTCTATCAAAGAAATATCTGTGCTCCCATGTTTGTTGCAGCAGTATTCATGATAACCAATATTTAGAGACAACATATGTGCTGATCAACAGGTAAATGGATAAAGAAAATGTGGTACTTATACACAATGGAGTACTATTCAGACACAAGAAAGAATGAGATCCTGTCATTTGCAACAACATGGATGGAAACAGATGTCCTTAAGTGAAATAATCCAGGCACAGAAAGATAAACTTTGCATGTTTTCAGGGAATTGTGGAAGCTAAAATTAAAACAGTTGAACTCATGGACATATAGAGTAAAAGGATGGTTACCAGGGGCTGGTAAAGGTAGCAGGATGGAGAGGAAAGTGGGGCTGGTTAACGCATACAAAAATAGAGTTAGATAGAATAAATGAGATCTAGTATTTGGTAGCATAACAGGGTGATTATAGTAAAAAAATTAATAGTTTATTATTGATTATGGTCCAAAGTCAATAATTTATCGTACATTATAAAATAATGAAAAGTGTGTAATTGGATAGTTTGTAAAACAAAGAATACATGTTGAGGTGATGAATACCCATTTATCCTGATGTGATTACTGCAAATTGTACACCTGTATCAAATATATCAAATACTCTATGAATATATACACCTGTTATGTACCCATAAAAATTAAAAATATTGTTATATAAATTGAGTTTTTAAAAAGACACACCTCCTGGCAAACACACACACACACAACACACACAGACACACACACACACAAAGAAAAAACAAAAAAACAAACAAAAAAAAAACCCTTTCTTCGGAAACATGGGCATATTTACTCTTTTTTAAGAAGAAAAAGAGACTAGTCAATTATGCCATAGAACAGGTTACTTTATATATTTTAAAAAAGAGGATAATGCTGTTAAAGTACTTCTATATTTTTAAATTTTTAAAATTATTATTAATATTGCTATTGGAAGAAATGACTATCTGTTCACCCAATTACCATCAATAAAATCGTTTGCTGAGTTTCTAAACTCTGTCAATATATATATTTTTCCCCCACAAGTGTCTAGTTTGATGTGTTAGACCTTTCTGGTGGGGTGTGTGTGGGGACTGGTCCAAAACCCAATAAATAAGAATGAAAGAGAGAAAGAGAATAGAATGACTTGCAGCACACCAACATGGCACAAGTATACATATGTAACAAACCTGCACGTTATGCACATGTACCCTACAACTTAAAGTATAATAATAATAAATAAGTTAAAAAAAAAAAAAGAATGACAGAGGTTGGGAGAAAGGATACAAAACAAAACAAATCTTGGAAGAACAGAGGCTGAAGTGTTTATTTGCTTTTAAATGACTATTTATTTTAGTAGAAAGTGAAAGGGAGTTGAAGAGCCCTTTGACTGGTCCTTGTCCCTTTGTGTCCTTGTTTGCCATCTTGCAGTAACCAAGGTTAGACTTACAGCAGAAAATGATTTCCTGGCTTGGAAGTGGTTTGAAACAGGTATTATAGAACAGCAAGAAGAAGCTAAGGGGGTTACTTTGGGAAGGGAGCTTGAGTCTTAGAGCCAGTGTTTAATTTGAGGGCTTAGTGACATATGGTAACAAAATTATAAGTTTATGTATACATTATACATAAATGTAATATAAAAATATGTGATATATACTAATATTAATAATATATATTATAGTGGTTTAAGACATATACATATACATGTGTATACATCATGTGTAGGTATACATACCTATATATTATCTGTGCGTGTTTGTGTTTTTTTAATTTATTATTATTGGTATTTTAAGAGTTCTATAAAGCCCCTTAGATGATAATGGTGAAATAAATCATAATTTAAATGATAATTCATTTGAAGGTTAACTTAATAACCAGTTTCTTGAAAAATAAATAAAACTTTCCATTATATGTAGAAGTTAATATGATAATTTAGATTCAGATTATTTTATAGCAAACACATTCAAATATCATATGTTGATAGATAACATAACATTTGGTGACAAAAATTTTTTTCAGGAAAGTTTGGTTATAAACTGGGTAGGTGGCCTATTACATGATTGTATGATACACTTTCATTTATCCTATCTCTTACACTATCTATACAATTGTATAGTTGGCCACTAACTGGGGACATATTATTTGGAACAATTGCAACAAAATGAATAATAACTAAGGATTACAATATGCCAGTGCTTGAAATTATTATTTTTCCTTATTCTTATTTTAGTAGAAAAGCTTCCCCAGTTGATGGTCATGTACTACAAAAGACTTAAGCAGTTATTGGTATTTCCTTATGGATTTAGATTCCTTGAGGAAGCGTTGTGAAGAGGAAACATTAAATCTAAGCTCTAACACTTGTCGTTGTTGAATATCTCATGATATTTTTGATGCAAGCAAAGTTATTAAACTGTTTTCCTATCTAATTTCCAGTCTCTATTATAATGGTGCGCCCACACAAAATCCTCTTGTACATTCCCTGGAATTGTTTTTATATTTTCTTTGTATACTGCTATAAAGCTCCAGTGCTTTGTACTGTGTTACATGCTGTTAATTTACATAGTTTTAATCTAATGGAGAAAGTTAGCTTGTTTTACAGCACAGTTCAACATTATGCCTTCAAGACATTAAATAAAGTTCTCAGAAAACTTAAGAGGTGTTAGTATCATCTTGTGGCCAATATATTATAAATGTACTATCAAAAATTTTTTCAATGTCATTTTTAAAGCAAATTTACTTTTAAATATTGTTTATAAAAGAAAGTACCTATCGCTTATGCTTTTTGGCATAGAGGAGGAATTGCATTTTACCTTGTGCTTTACTTACATTGGAAATCCTTAAGAGGCCTAAGTATTTTTATACCGTGACCTCTTCAGAAATACTAGACTCATTATATTTATGACATTTTACTGTATAACAACTCATGAGAAAAATATGACTTTAAAACAACAACTATATTTTAGTTTGTACTGTGATTTGGAAATTGGAGATAGGCTCAGCTGAGCATTTGGCCAAATCAGGCCAGGACTGGCTGATTTCACATTGGCTCACTCATAAAGTTCCATTAAGCTCCTGGGCCAGCTGTAGGTTGGATCTCTGATCCTCCAGCAGGCTAGGCTGTTGTTCATATGGCTGTCTCAGAAATCCATGTGTGACAGCAGGAGCACACAAAGTACAGGTTTAGATACAACAGCAATTCCACCACATTGCTATTGGCCAACACTGAATACGAGACAAATTCAGATACCAGGGAAGGAAAAATTGGCTCCAGGAATGAATTACAATCATTGTTGGCAGTACACCACAATTAGCTTCCTCTCTTTCTGGTCTTTCGTGTGTGTGCTAGAGGCATAGATTAGAGAAAAAGCTTTAGGAGAAGGTATTGAAGAATTTCAATATTTTATTATTTTTGAAGAAGTTTATAAAAACAGTGAAAATGTTAGTGAGAGTTTATTAAAAGCATAGAGTATTAAGGAGATTTATTTTCCATATTTTTTTCAAAAGGATTTTACCTTACGAGCGCCATTCCCAGGCTTACAGGGACCTCCAGAGCTCACAAAGGAAGGAGAACAGATTGCATATCATCACAGCCCAGCATATTTTGTCAGCAGTTCACACATGAATTGAACCCAAACCTGAGAGCAGACCGTTGCTCCCAGACATCATATAAGGAGCTTTTGGTGGAGAGCAGGGCGGGGAGGGGTTCCTGCTGACTGCTAGCTGCACCTGGCTATGGATTATTCAACAGAACTGGCTGGTGCCCATACCAAGCAAATAACTAAGCCCTATTTCAGCTGTTTTGTGTGCCAGGTAAAATCATCATCTCTCTTGAAATCATAATCTCATAGGTCCATATTCTTATCTCTGAGAAGGCTTATAATATTTTAGAGGATGAAATCCAGGCCCCTGAATTTCAGTCTTACTATACAATGATACAGTATGCCCATATTACATGATTATTTAACATGTATGTATTTCTGCTTTCCTTTGTGTTTAAAAAACTTAGCTAGTTATATGGGTTCTTTGTTATTTCCTTTTCAGTGTTTAACAGAGTCATTTGTTAAATGTGCTAATTCCAATAAAGTTAAAGAATTTTTTTTTTTTTTTTAAAAGGTATACCATAGTAGAAGCAAGCCCGGCTAGCTAGGCAGAATGTAGTATCTGCTTCTGTTCTTTGGAGGTCATCAATGCCAAAAGGAAAAGGGAACATAGAGGAGAAAACAAGGTCACTTGATTTGTCATTTGGAGAAAATTGACTTTATTAGGTTGCTTAATGTAATCAAACATAACACAATTCTTTTCCTTCATTCAAGGACTTCAACAGACTCTTCAAGCATATAAGTGCCTGTAACAGTTTGGCAAACTGTAGAAGAATCTCCATTATAAACTCTATTTTGGAGCTGTTTTCTGATGAACTCTATTGGAAAAAAGTATAAAGAGTGGAATTTACAAAGTAATGAAATACAGCAATTCAATTAAAATTAACATCACTTTCCTTCATCAAGTAGGAAAATGAAACAGTCTAACAGTTAGCTTAACAGCATGAGACACCATCAAAATCTAGATATAAGTGAGGAAGCAGTAGCAATGCTTACTCCATGTAAGCAAGGGTACTGACACAGTGATAATAAGAGTATTTTGCATTTAAACGATCTCTTACTTTGCGAAAACTTTAAAAAATGATAATTGTCATTCTTAGAATGCTTCCTAAATGAAGAAAGGTGTAATGAAATTATCCCGGTCTTAAAATTAAACCCAGACTAGATTAATAGATCCAATGTACTTATCAATTTTAAATCTCTGGAATTTGAAGCTAGTGCCAATTACCTATTAAATATTTGGAGAAATTTAAAAGTATCTGTAAATTCTTTGAGAACATGTGCTTTAACCTACTTTGGAAATAGATGCATGCATGACTTTTAACATGAATTTGTGTTATAAAATTCCAAAAGACTTACAAGAACTACTAAGTTTGTCTCATACTGGGAGAACATTCCTGAATCAATAATGAAAAATATTCTTTGATGAGTTACAGTAAAAGAAAATTCTCATACTTTTTGTTTTTATTTCTAAGGAATATAATTTGACATCACGATGAAAAATTTTTTTCGTTTTATCACTAATTATTATGCATTGAAAATTGATCTTAAATGGGTTCTGCAAAACTTCATTCTGCAACTTATTGCACTTTTCAAGGCTTGAACTTCAAATTAAAAAATTAAGTTTTGGTTTTGCCAAGTAACCCACTTACCTTTTCCCTCAGTTTTCTGCTTTTTAAAGTTCTGATGTCTGTTCTACTTCCTTTCACAGTTTCAAGACTAAAATAACTAGAAATATTCTTAGACATTTTGATACTGCACAAATATGTAGAATTTCAGTTACTTAATATAACGTTCTTTTAATTGTGAAATTGCACAAAAATTCCCTCACAACTCTCTTGGTGCATTCATTTCTCAAGATATTTATTTATTCTGGAGGCACCCAACCAAGAAATTCTCAGCTCTGTAGATGTTTATCCCCAAAGTCACCTTTGCAATCTTCCCATAAAACTAATGTAATAAAATTGTTTTCATATGCACCTTTTTATTGATAGAATAAATAAATATTTCTATTGATATAGTGAAAAACATAAAATCAAGTTTTTTATACAGGGACAATATAAATAAAAAGCAGATCAAAATTAATAGGCAGCGAGATGGAAACGAATCACAGTACTAGGAGTCAGTGCATCCACAGTTTCCACTCAGTGTAATGACCTTCAGCAACACACATCACTTCTCTGAAGTTATTTCCTCTTTTCTAATATGGAAAGGTTACCCTTGCTAATTTTAAGGTCTCCTCTAATGCTACATTCTATGAAGCTTTACATCGTTTTCTTACAATGCTTCATACTTTGTTGACACATCAGCAGGGAACTTCACACTTCATTGGAAACCCATTAAAACAATTACCATGTCATTAGTGAAGACTTTTAATTATGAGCTTAGTAACCTAAAGAATTCACTGTGATAGGCAAAATTAGCTCTGTGAGCATGTGCTACATTGGAATGCATTGTGTGGAGAGATGTCTTCCCTTTGGAGAATTTGAAGCTGTCATTCACAAAGCAGTCAGCATTGTTGATTAGGCATGACAGCGGAAAAGTCAGGAAACAGGGTAAAGACTGAGAACTTTTCAGATAGTTTCATGACTAAAAATCCCAGAAACCTGAATGAAAACTTGTTTCATTTGATCTCATTCAGTGAGAGAATAACTGGTAACCACAAAAGGAAGGACATTCCAAAGATAATGAGGAGGAGAAAAGAAGACCTGTAGATGTGAATTCGTAGCTAAAGAAGACCAGAGTTGTGAGTATAATTCTGTTGAAATGGCAGATGTGACAAGAGCCCTATTCATAACTTTCTGCATGCTTGCCATGCTTTCATATTTTATGTGCTTTCATTATAGTAAATGTGGCCCTATACATAGCCCAAACCATTACTCAGGGAGTCCTCCTCTTCTTCCTCCACCTTCTCTCCCCCGTCATTTTCTACTTCTCCTCCTTTTTTTCTTGTTTTCTTATGAAATAGTATATCCTATAGTGTTCCAAGTAAAAATCAAATATATAGTCTGGAAAAATGACTGCATATATCATATAATTAGTTTATGGCTGTGCTGAAAGTAACTGAGCTTTCCTTATCTCCTACCTTGCCATATATATTGACACCTTTTAGTTCTTTCCTTTTTAGGAACTCTCTCTGCCATCTACAACTTGAAAATTGAGATTACCCAGGATAGTATTCTCATGTTTTCTCATTCTTTTCACAATTTTTCTTACTGCTTTAATCAAACTGTTCAATTTCAAGGGAATCTACAAGCAAGTTCAATCGGAGACAAATGTTGGTTTTGTGAAACAGAAAGAAAGCATCCTGCAATAATTTTAATTATAGCCACAAGAGTTAAATTTTCTGTATCTTGGTTCCTATTTATATACTCTGGAAAATTTGTCACTGTGTTTATATTCTCTTAGCTTTTTGTTTTCTGTGTGAAATCAGAAATTCCTATATAATTGGTTCCAAGAAATATCTGGCACATAGTAAGTGCTCAATATATGTTAACAAATCCCAGTGTATCACAGAATATAAATACATGTTGGATTCAAGAGCTGGGAGCTAAGGACCTGGAAAACACCAGGATCTGAAGTAATTACACTTCTCCATCTCTCTTTATTTCTTCCTTATGCTCTATGATATCACCTCATTTTCATTATCCCTTTAAATGTTTCTGTCCTAGGAATCTGACCCCCTTCACTAGTATCAGTGTTTCCCCAGAACTAGTCAAATGCATCAGGAGACACATGTGGTAAAAAACATAGACAACTAGCTCTTACCCAGAATTTCACAAGACTGTGTTTAGCAGTACTCCTTACAAAAGGGGTGGGGAGAAGTTAAGCCTCATACGTATATTGAGTAATTTCCGTGAGGTGTATTCCAAAGTCTTTTTTATCTTATCCCAACTTTTCCCTTCTACACGATTCTCCTGGTTAGACCCTTCCCATTAATATCAAAGTAGTACTTACAAAACACAAATTAATCATACTTATTATTCCACTTAAAACCAATTATTCCAGTCTCTTATTTAGAAATAGACAACAAGCAATCAAGCTTTTAAAATGTCTTTGGAGGTTGGGTGTGGTGGTTCATGCCTGTAATCCCAGCACTTTGGGAGGCGGAGGTGGGTGGATCACGAGGTCAAGAGATCGAGACCATCCTGGCCAACATGATGAAATCCCTTCTCTACTAAAAAATACAAAAATTAGTCGGCCGTGGTAGCGCATGCCTGTAGCTCCAGCTACTTGGGAGGCTGAGGCAGGAGAATCGCTTGAACCTGGGAGGCGGAGGTTGCAGTGAGAGGAGATTGTACCACAGCACTCCAGCCTGGTGATAGAGCGAGACTCCGTCTCAAAAAATAGTCTTTGGAAATTTCAGTCCAGAGTAACTTCCCTGTGTCGTTTTCCATCATATTGTCATTACTGACCTCTTTAAAACACAAGTATTTGTAGATTTTTAAATGGAATCATAGCTTCTGATCTTTTGCGCATCTTTTCCAATTCCCAAAGATATCCATGCTTTCAAGTTCACCAAGGGAATACCATACATTGTGTTTCATGCCTTTGAAACACAGTACATCACTTTTGGCTCCAATGGTCAGGAAGTTTCCCAACATTAAGGCAGGATTTGATGTGTATATTATAGAACATCGGTACCCAACAATTTTGGCTCCAGGGACCAGTTTTGTGGAAGACAATTTCTCCAGGAACCGGCAGAGCTGGGAGTGGGGGGCGGGACAGTTTCAGGGTAATTCAAGTGCATTACATTTATTGTCCACTTTATTTATATTATTATTACATAGTAATATATAATAAAATAATTATGCAACTCACCATAATGTAGAATCATGGGAGCCCTGAGCTTGTTTTCTTGTAACCAGACAGTCTCATCTACGGGTGACAGGAGACAATGATAGATCATCAGGCATTAGATTCTCATAAGAAGCACGCAACCTAGATCCCTTGCATACACATTTCACAATAGGGTTCATACTCCTGTGAAAATCTAATGCCACCTCTGATCTCTGGTCTAACAGCAGGTAGAGCTCAGGTGGTAATGTAAGCAATGGGGAGTGGCTATAAATACAGATAAAGCTTGGCTCACTCATCTCCTGTTGTGAGGCCCCATTCCTAGCAGGCCATGAACCCTTACTAATCTATGGCCCAGGGGTGGGGATCCCTGTTACAGAACACATAAAAATTAAAATACTTAGGAATCAACTAAATATATTTTTTACATTACTTTATTTTTATGATGCTATAAAACAAATTGATTTATTCATGATATATTTTAACTGAGTTTCTTTAAGTCAGAAAACAATAAATAAATCTGTTTCTTTTGTTTTAAATTTTGATTTAATATTTTACAACATTTGAAATACAGCACTAAAAGCATAATACCTTCATTAGTTGAATAACATTCTTTGCAAATAAACTAATACAATGCATAGTGCAAGTTAACTTTAGTGAAAAAAAGAACAGATAAAGTGATTAAACTTCTACACAAGATCAATATGAGGAAAATATATAATAATAAAGTCTGAGAAATAATGAGATAGCACTATATTTTAATAATTCAAATGATAACAAAAGAAAATTTGCTCATAAAATGTAGAATATTTAGAAATCATAAGCAATTTCGGTGAATTCTTGTACTGCTAAGTATTGATTAATTTTAAAATTTAAAGTTAACAAGCATTAATTTTTCATCGTCTGTGTTTTCTGAATATTTTGCTTACAGAAATTCTATTAAAATGTCACAAAATTTTCTTGAAACTATGAGTTATTTATCAAATAGCTTGGCCTAATTTCTTTTGAATTATTGGTCAAGTTTATATATGCTTTTCTAAAGTTTACACAATTTACTTACTCTAAACAATTTTGTGGCCTATATGTTTTATAACACAGGCTTTTGAGCAGTCTAAGAAGACTCTTAGTTTATGTTTTCAAATGACCTTTAACAGCAAGTTAGGTTTCTTTTTTAAGTGCTCATAATCTTAAGAAGGCCCTATGGGGTAGAGTACATCTGTTTATCCTTGTACACATCTTGTATTTACACAGTTATTTGCAATTGATTCTTGAAATTATATTGAAAAGTATTGTTTTCAATGTATTTTTACTACTAAGGAAAATCAGGTAAATTGTTTTGGCAAGCTTTGGAAACACTAAATTCTATTTCTATTTAATTAACATTGATTGATTAAAATATTGTGGGTGTTTCTACTATTATTTGAAGGTCTTTAAAACAAATTAAGAGTGAAATATTATCAGAAAACCTTCTCCTATTTGGCTACCCTGTCCAGACAGCAGTAACATCTAGCCTTCTCACTAGTCTCCAGGTTTATTGGAATGCTTTACTGATTAACAGGTTGCTAAGCTGTGATTTAAGTGTTTCCTCAAAATTATAAAGTAAATTTTCTAATACAAAGCTTAAGATTTGCTATTTCTATATTCAAGTCAAAATCACCAGTCATCTTCCTCATTTTCACATTTGTTTTCTTTTTGTGTTAGGGATCTAAATTTCCACTTCCTCCTTCGAATGAGCTCTATTGAGTAGGTAACCTGCTATCGTTGAAGCTACTAAAATATTTTGAACACAGACTACGTGTCCAACAGATTAAATAAATATTGCATGAAATATATGCAACTGGAATATATAAATATATATAAATATTGCTGGAAATATATACATGTACATATGTATACACACAAACACAAACACACACACACACACTGGTTTTATCTTAGAATACATTGTTCTCCACGTGAATATGAATTCATATTTTGTTCTGAACTTAATGCAGAGTTCTTCATCAAAATATTTAGTTTTGATGTTTAATTTCTGGAATTGGGAATTCTTCTTTTGCTGTGTCTCTCAATAACCACCACTACACATTATTTCAAAAGGCTCAGGTAGAACACAGATTATCTAAAACAAGAAGGAGATTTTTTTGGTTTACAAGATTGAAACAAGAATTTCTCATCCTGGGCAGCCTAAGGCACCAAACTAGAAACAGGCATCAAAAAGAAATTAAAACTTTAAGAGAATACAGGGATTTTTTGATATATATATATATATATTTTTTTTTTTTGGTCAAAAATCAAAGGTGTTCTATGATCGGTCCCATGCAAAATTATGTGAATGATCATAAAACAGCCAAAGGACGAGGTGACTGGGTAACATGCAAAGACAATTTGGAAAAATTTAGATGCTTGTTTAGTGAGATTAAGATAGCTTTTATGCATTTACCAAATTTACTGAAAAGCACGGCTGTCAAGTCGTGACTCTACTTGAACAACAGAACCTTATTTGAAAGTAATTTGTACATTTTCTCCATTTTCAACTTTAAATATAACTGACTAGTGATGATAAAAGTAAACAATTATGACTATTGGATAATATATAGAGAATGAAAATAACATAATATTGGGAACATGAACTCTGGGGACAAAGATCTAGGTCTAGATTTCACCTTGACCACATACTAATTTAAGACAGGGAGGAAAGAGAGGGTGAAATGTATGTTTACTGTTGATATAGCTTGGATATTTGTCCCTTCCAAATATCATGAAATTTGATTCCCAATGTTGGAGGTAGAGCCTAGTGGAAGATGCTTGGGTCTTGGGGACAAGCAGATCCTTCATGGTCAGCTTGGTTCTCTCCTTGCAATAGCGAGTGAGTTCTAGCTTTACTTGTCTCCATGAGAGCTGATTGTTAAGAAGACTCTGGCACCTCCTGCCCACTCTCTCTGGCTTAAGCTCAAGCCATGTGATCTCTGCATGTCAACTCCCCTTTGCCTTTCACTAGGACTTAAAGCAGCTTAATGCCCTCATCAGAACTTCACTGGATGCTGTTGCCATGCTTTTTGTGTAGTCCACAGAACTGAAAGCCAAAGAAACTTCTTTTCTTTGTATATTACCAAGCCTCACAAATTCCGTTATAGCAACAACAACAAAAAGACTAAGACAGGTGGCTAGAACATAGACAATAACAGATGGTTTTACACTATAATACAATAGTAGTTTCATCACATTTTGGTCATTTGGTGTCAGTAATCATGAGAAACTCAAATTCCAATATAAAATAGAATGCTACAAACATATCCATTGTAAAATTGTCGTCATTAAAAATGGAAGAACAAAAGCAAAATTCCCAACACAAAAATCCACTTTTATCACTAAATTTTAATATCTCCATATTTGGTCATAAGCATTCAACAAGTCTCCAGAAAGTTCCAAACTTTTCCACATCTTCCTATCTTCTTCTGAGCCCTCCAATCTCTTCCAACCTCTGCCTGTTACCCAGTCACTTTCACATTTTCAAGTATTTTTATAGCAGTACCTCACATAACTGGTACCAATTTTCTGTATTAGTCCGTTCTCACACTGCTATAAAGAATTGCCCAAGACAGAGTAAGTTATAAAGAAAAGAGGTTTAATTGACTCACAGTTCTGCATGACTGGGGAGGTCTCAGGAAAGTTACAATCAAGGCGGAAGAGAAGCAAACTTCTTCTTCACAAGGTGACAGGGGAAAGAGAGAGTGTGATGGTGGGAACTGTCACACACTTTTAAAACCATCAGATCTCATGAATACTCAATCATTACCATGATAACAGCATGGGGGAAACCACTCCCATAATTCAATAACCTCCCACCAGATCTAGCCCTTGACATATGGGGATTACAGTTCGAGATGAGGTGGATGGGGGAACAAAGTCAAACCATATCACCATTGAACATGCAAGGAAAACTATTCATTGCAATTCAAAATGTGTGTGTGTGTGTGTGTGTGTGTGTGTCTACATATGAGAAGAATAGGATATAAAAATATTGATGCTAATGGATAGGCTTCCATTGTCCTTTCCCTCTTACATCTGTTCCAGATATGTGAAGAAACATGTATCCATAATTTAATTTAAAAGTCACTAAACAACAAGTGTTTTTCTTTAAGACAAAGATATAGTAAGAGGAATAAGTCATTGTATTATTGATTATATTTTTGAAGGTAACATAGATGTCCTTTGAATATAGTTGGTAATCCTTTATATTAATTAATAACATTACTATATACTGTTAAAAATTACTTCCATAAATTCCCTCTTCTTTAATTTTTGAAAATTCCTTCTTCTCTTTTCTGAAGTATCACCCATTTTTAATTACATAGATATGAAAATGTTCAAAGAGAATTCATTTATTTGGCATTATTAGTATTATTTTTGTCTTTTCTTTTTTTGTCCTCCTTTCCCCCCTCTTTCTCTTCCTCTCCCTCTTGCTTTTCCTTTTAGCCTTCTTACTAATCTCGTGGTTATCTGGCATATTCAGTTGCCTCAACATCCTACCTAATGTTTCTAAGGCACAATAAAATCACCAAATTTTCATAATTATTATTTCTTAATTCATTTTTTCTTAAATAACATGCTTTTGTATGTTAAAAACTAAAATAATTAATTCATTTAACCTGGTGCTATAGCCATGATAGGATCTTTTTCTTTACATACGAATTATATTTACTTGCTATGGCTTGTTTTGTTCTTTGAGTCTTTAATACAGCCGCAGTGCTCCCATCAGAGAGTGTTCTATAGTTCTCACCTATATGAAAACTCTGTACATTTCAGGTTTTTGTCAATATGATGCACAAGTAGGATGTCACTTTTGCTCCAACTGTCAACCTTCTAGCTAAGACGTGATTATAATTTCATAAAGTGGATTTTTAAACAGAAATTCATAGGTTAAATAAAACTATGAAGAAAAAGAAAAAAGCAGAAGAAAGAAAAAATACATATATCAGGAAGACCCATGGTGCATCATTTTTTCCAATGTGATTTCCAGCATTTATATTTCAAAAATCTGCATTGGTAGGAATGAATCATGATCAATGTACGTTATTATTAGAGCATTTGTTGCTCTGACCTTGTAAAATTTTTATGTGTATACATGTTTAATCTTTTCTCTCTACTTAACTAGATTTGTAAAGTCCTTTGGGATAGGCCATCTTTGGTTTATTTTTTGTGTTCAATGAATACTAGTTGATACAGTTTGGATGCTCCCTCCAAATCTCATGTTGACATGTAATTTCCAGTGTTGGAGGCAGGACCTCTTGGGAGGTGATTGGATCATGAGGATGGATTTCTCATGAAAGATTTAGCACCATCCCCTTGGTGCTGTTTTCACCATAGTGAGTAAGTTCCCTCAAGATCTGGTTGTTTAAAAGTGTGTGGCAACTTCCCTCTGGCTTTCTCTTGCTCCTGGTCTCACCATGAGTTGTGCCTAATCCTGCTTGGCTTTCCTTATCAGTAAACACCTCTGTGAGGCCTCCCCAGGAGCCAAGTAGATGCCAGCAGTATACTTGTAAAGCCTTCAGGATTGTGAGCCAATTAAACCTCTTTTCTTTATAAATTACCCAGCCTTAGGTATTTCTTTATTGCAATACAAAGAAGAGCCTTATATGGACTTTATATGTAGTGGTTTATAGCATGATTAGATGTATGTGAGCCAGAAATTTAACTATAAATAATCTAAATTTCATCAGTGAGAGATATTGACAATAGTAAAATTTGTTTGCATTACATAGGCATCTGTACAATTGCAGAAAGCCTCGTTTACTAGAAATTTAATATTTGATATGATTTGCTTAACTTCTCTGGTCTCAGTTTTCTCATCTGATAGAGTTTATTTTAACCATAGTATGTGGGTGGATGAGAATAAAATACAAGTAAAGTAATTGGCACATTGCTTAGTACACAGTAGATACCAAATAAATCATTTGCAACATCTGTTTGTTTTGAACCACGCCTGTTTTCATTTCTTTAGTATTTTAAAAGTATATTGTTTTATAACTTAATATAACCAACTTTTAAAAAGGGAAGTAAATAAAGTTGTTTTTAAAAGTTGTGCTGCCGAATGATTTTTCCCCCAATGGATTTGGTTGCAAATAAGACGCCACTCATTGTTCAATTCCCACCTATTAGTGAGAACATGCGGTGTTTGATTTTCTGTTCTTGCGATAGTTTGCTAAGAATGAGTTAATGGGTGCAGCACACCAACATGGCACATGTACACATATGTAACAAACCTGCACATTGTGCACATGTACCCTAGAACATAAAGTATAATAAAAAATTTTTTAAAAAGATGCTACTCATTGTACATCACATGACTAGTAGTGTCACATCAGTGTTACAATTATTTTCAACAAATATGGCAAATAAACATTAGAATACACTGTGTTCTCTTTCACAATCCTGGTTAGGCCATATGAGTTATGAGAGATGGTACTGTCAAGAAAAAAAGTGGGGTTTTGTACTCAAGAGACATTTGAGTTCAAATCCCAGACACACCAATAACTAGTTGCATGACTTGAGACAAGCCATTTACCTCTCAGTGACAGTTTAAAACTTCATAAAATGGGGTTAATAACAACACTAGTATAACATAGGTGGAAACATACAAAATATATTGGAGACAAAAGGCTTAGTAAAAATGTTTTATTTTGAGTGAAAATAATAAACTGAGCTTACATAATCAGCATCACCAGTATTGTCAATGCTTTCTCCTTACCACAACAAGTCAGCATACCTCAAACTCCTTCTATTTTCATTCCTTATTCTAAAATATCACAGCTTCTTCAATTTAGAACTTTCGATAGTATTTGTAACCATATGTGAGGACTATAAATGGATGATGTTCACCTTTTTTCTTCAGAGAGTTTAACAAAGAAACTCACATATAACGATGCCCTCTTAATTCTATAAGCGTGAAAGATATCCTTTTAATTAGAAATTTTAAGTTCACAAAAATGTCTGTTTTTCTCATAAAATATAATGACTCTGGCCTACTGAGTTGCCAAAAATATTAATCTAGAAGTAAACTCAAACCTTAACTAACATATTTGGTCTAAAAATAATACTCATATTCAAGATCTGTGATTCAGCAGGTTTTCTAACGTTATGATTCTTTAAAGTTAGTTAAAATAGCAATAATTAATATAAAATGATTGAGGCCATAATTTAGGAGACTTGGATTTACATTTTCATTCTGCCAGGAGTGAGCTATAACCTATAGTGTTATTATCCCTCTAAATATTGTTCAATACATATATTGCACCAGGCACACTAGGAATATCTTCTGTTTTGCTTAATATCCTCAAGTTTTTATGGGATATGACAATTTGTGAAATAAATAAGCATTTACAATATAGTGTATTATAGTGAAGGAAAAATTAAATAAGAGAAGCCATGTAAAATCATAAAATATCATGTAATGTAAATTTTATATGATGAATTTCATACTATATGCATTCATATGAGATTATATGGTAAAATTGACCATTTTATTTCAGGTATTGACTGTGCAGTTTATCCTTTGATCTATAATTGAATTTTTTATTCAAGTAGAATTTAATATATTTACCTATTTGAATTATATGGTCTCTTTATGTGACAAGTATTGAGTTATCAGCTGGAGTAGCATATGTGCTGAATGTTTGTTTTGTTTGCATGTAAGCATTTTTCAATATTTGTTTGACTTTAAGTCACACCTCAAAATCCAGGTTGAGTGTTATTCTGTTTATTCTCAACATTATTTGATGTACAGTGAAAGAAAGTATACACTGCTTCCTAAACATGCCTGAATGTCTGTCAATGATGACAAATCATATGTTGATATGCTAAATATTATATCATAATTTAAATTATTGCCTAACATTCCAGAAAATATTGTGAAATCAACTAATTTCCTTGTATAAAAGCAATTTCAAAATTTGTACATACACACGTAGACCTACAGTATATTTATAGCAAAAATTGAATAACTATGGAAAAAATGTTTTAAGAAAGATGATAGGATTTTTGTTTGAAACTTTGAAAACTGAGGATAGCACAGCTTTTTGTTGCTCTATATACAAGCCTTTTTATGTACTTACATCATTTAAAAATTCATACAATTCACTTGTTCTTTCTCTCTAAAATTATAAACTAATATTATCAAAACCAAATCTATTTTTATAACACACTGGCTCCCTAAACAAAATGAACTAAATATAAGGAATTTGCTGCCTGAATAAAATTTCTAAAATTTCATAGGTAAATTAAACATATTCCTTGGCTTTTGGAATATTTAATAACTCCCATTACTTAGAGAACATTAACTTAGTTGATCCTCATATATAAACTGTTAGTATAAATTTGTGGATGTATAAATGTTGAGCATTATGGTTTTTTAACACATGGAAAAACTGATGCAAAAATTATGTTAACACATGTACTATATTTGGTATTTATTTCACTGTGAAGTAATGACCTCTGTAATTTTTATTACCATGTTGACTTGATGATCATTTCTCTCTCTCTCACATGCACACACACACACACATTATACACCTAAGTGCTCCATTTGTATTTGTCCTCATCTTCCTTATTCCTTGTTTTTCCCTGATCTGGCCCAGGTGTTGGTCTCTACGGAAGCAGAAGGATATCAGAAATATCACAGCTTGAAAATGCATCCTGTTCATTCAAGGGCATTAATAAACCACTGTATTTTGGGGTGTAAATTCCTATTCTTTCTACCATCCTGTAGTTACACAAAAGCTCATCAGAATTTTACATGGATAATTAGAAAGTTTAAAAAATATTGAAAAGGAAAGTAATATGAAGGAAAATAGAAATGAATAAAGGAAAAGAGAATGAAAAGGCAAAAGAGAGTGGAGGAAGAGAGATTTTAGGCAAACATGCATATAAGTGTCACTGCACTGAAACCTTTGCTCCTCTCTGTTATTAATTACATACTAGAAACTGACTATTGAAAATAGTTATCAATTCACTATCCCCAGCTTATTATATTGTATCTCCTATGATCAGGCCCTTCTCAGGCATTGCATGAAGATTCTACAGTCACAGAGATATTTTCAACTGTCCACTGCCCTCAAGAAACTCACTGTATATTAGGTTTGCATTCACGTGGACCTGTAATAGCAAGGTGAAGGATGTCAGAAATGCTAGAAGGATAAAATAAACTGAGACTTTTATTTAACTCAGAATGTTATGAGATTTATGTTTGTGGGAAGAGATACTGAAGTTGGAATTCAAAGGATGACAGGATTTGTACCAACAGGAAGGGCAAATTGAACAACTTAAACAAAAACAATAGAAGTTAAATAAGCTTAGGGCATGTAACATTAAAGGCAAAGTAAAATAAACACACAACAACATAAATTGCTTGGAGGAGAGTAACAAGGGATAAATCCAGAGTAGATTACATAAAAATTTTGCTAATGTTGGCTCTCTTGCCATGTATCTTGTTTGAAGGTGTCTTTTATATTGCAGGAGTTCAATAAGTATTTTTAGTTTAGTTGCTTGAAGTACATTTATCTAGTTTACAGACTATATTCTGTATTTTTATACTTCTAGAGATTTTATTATACAAAAAATGTGGGTTATATATTTTGTGTTCTTAGAATTTTTTCCATATCCAACCTTTGAAAGATTGATGGTTTTCTTGGCTTTGCATGTATCACTGCACATTCCTAGAAGTGCTTTGCATGTCTTCTGTGACTTGCACACAATTTTGAGCTGCCTATTAATAGGATGCATCATGCATATTACCCTGCATGCCATAATTATTGTGCTTTCTATATGTTTCTTTGCCCTATGTTTTTATAGTTGATTGTATCCAGTGTGTTTACAATACTTAATTTTTAGCTCTTAATTACAAAGTGGAAATATCTGGAAATTAAATTAGCACTTATTGAGCACTTACTATGGCCTAAGTGTTATACTATATGCTTTATGTTTGTTATCTAAATTATCCTATTAAATAATAATTGCAAAAACAGCCAGAAAAGTAAGTCCTTTGTACCAAATCAAGAGGCTATGAGTGGTTATGTTTAGACCAGAGCAAATTTTGTCAGAATCAAGGCAATTTTCCTATACCTTCTTTACTTTCTAATAAAAGGATCCTAAAGTTAGAACTGGAAATACACAGAGAATGTCAGGTAGAGGGTATTCAAGAGAATACCTCTACTGAATCTCCCAGGATTGGTCGTTTTAGAAGAGGAAGTGGTTACTTAAGCTAATCACTAAAATCTAGTAACAATTAAGAGACAAAATAGAACAAATGCCCCCCCAAATTATTAGTAACTGTCCAATAAAGATGAAGCTGTTTAGGAACCCAGTGATTCTTTAACACATTTGAGCTGATAATATAATTTCTGCATTATGGAAGATGTTTCACTAAGGGTTAGAATGGTGAGAGAGTAGTACAGTAAAACAAGGTACAGATGTATTTCATATCTTGCAATATTTTAAAGTACAAGTTTCAGTTGAAAATTATTTTGTAATATATTAAACCCAAATTTGATTCTATATTATAGGTATGGTTAAAAGAGATATAAAAGAACAAGATTGCCAAGTTCAGAAGAGAGGAAAAATCCTGGAAATCCTTGAAAATGATGTCAGAAATACATATTTTAGAAGATCTGGCAAATGTACAAGAAAAATAAGAGTTGTATATAATGCTAGTATGCATGAAATGTGGAAAAATAATCTTATTATTGTAATTGTTTTTGTGTATTGATATTTACATCCATCAATAATTGACTCAATTATAAAAACATCTGAGTGGCATTGATTATTAAATTATAGAACACTGAATACTTTGAAATTTTATTTTAAGAATGAAAAAGATAAATTATAATTATTAGTTTGCTTTCATTGCTCATTCCAATTCCCAATTTGCTGAGAATTAAGAAAAACAATATTATTTTGAAAAAATATGAAACGTGTGCGTGAAAAAGAGAATGAATAAATGAAGTTTCCTCCAAAATCATAGCAGATATTTTAATAAAACCACATTACCCTAATAAATACTTCAACTACTTTAAAAGTAAACAACACTTAAATAATTGGTTTCAAAAATTCAAATCGATTATAAGATTTCATCATTGTGCAGTTCATATTTGTAAAGAATTTTCAAAATTATGAAAAAATGAGCAAATTCATTACAAGACTAGATGCCAGATATATATGTGACATGTTTAAAATACAGCCTATGAAGAATTTTATGGAAAGTAGCTATATGAAACTAAATGGAAGCAATAATGAAAGTTATAATAGAAGAAAACTTTCCATAAAAATTAATAATATTCCAAAATATGTAGTATAAAGGTATTCAATAAACAACTTATAGACAAGCTGTACCTAAATGAATCATGTTAAATAAAAATAAAAATAATTTTTACAGGTAGTATCCAGGGAACAGAGGGGAGGAGAGGAAAAAATGTCTTCGAAAGAGGCAAAATCCAAATGGACTCAGATTTCTCTTTTTTAAACTACCTGACACTAATGGAGAAACTTTTGCAGGTTTTGGAGGGTTATTGAATAATTCTCTACCAAGAGATTAACGAAAATGACAACAACAACAGCTGTGTTACTTTTTTGGAAAACGATGATAATAATACATTAGAAAAATAATCATTGTAATCTCCAGTCGATTATTTGTCTTCTTTATGAGGGATATATAATTAAATCTTCAAAACAATCCTGTGAGTTGGATGAACATTAGTTTTATCATTTGTAGATAAAAAAACTGATTTTCAGACAGATCAATTGCCTGTTATTACACTAATGGTATGATTCAATTCCAGCATTATTGTAATAAAAATGAAGTATCTCTTCTGATGGAAAAGCAGTAGAAAATATTATCCAATATAAACGGCTTCATAACATGTTTTGTCTATTTACCCTCTACAAATGATTATTTGAAAACATACCATTCTGCAAAGACATGAATAACAATTGAGAAACTCACGCATGAACAAGTTTAAGAAAAAAAAGTGAAGTTATGGTTCAAAGAAGTAGCCATCCTACAGAGGAGTGAAAAATGCATCGGTCATAGTAATCTGATATAAATGTCTGAGACCTGCTCTGCAAAGTTGCACCAATTATTTAAAATCTGATTATAGTAATATGAGCCTATTAATAACCCCTACACTACATACCGTAATAAATAAAGGAAAACACATTGTGTAAAACTCTTAGAACAAGGAAAGGTATGTTGTAAGCCTAAATAAATCCAAGCTTTTGCTATTGTTATGAAGTCTTGAAAATGGTTACATAAAGAGACAAGGCCAGGCAGGTTCTGTAAACAGTACTACAAAATTGTCAACTGAAATTATTTAAAAACTTTCAATTATTAAATTAGCAAACGTCAACTGAAACTACTGAAAGAGTTATAACATGTAACTTAAAATCATTATTAGTCAAGTTTGGAAAATGCCTTTTAAAGAATTTTTAAATAAAACATTATAATATTCTTCAAATTATTTTCTTTATATAGTCTTTTAGTAACTTAAGTAATTACAATATAATTATTTTTATACTGATGGTTTAAATTGTGTAATAAGAAAAATAAAATATTCAACTCAATGAAAATTGTTTATAAGGGAGATTTTGGGCTCACTCTGCAGTGCTAGTTGCAATATAGATTCATAAATGAAAAGGTAATAATGTACATTAAGAAAAAATAATACCAAAACAAAACAATTGTGTTATCTTGAGGTGACTTGAGTAATAGTCACAAAGTCAGTTTTTGAAGAGCTCCAGCTGTGTTGATGCTCAGATCTCTTGAGAGAAAACCTAAATTGTGAGTATATCTAAAAACATATACTCACAATTTTAAATTTGTATGTTCAAATAAAAGCCATGTGTAAGATTGGGTCAGTTATCTGTACTACATCTTAATGAAAAGGTAGTCAAATACACGGAACCACACTACAGAATGTTTTAGAAAAAATAAATATACCACAAATTCACAGAAAGTAATAGTGTATACATATTATGTCATGAATTTAGAGAAAGCAGATAAATATGGATTTTTTTTAAAAAGCAAAATGTTGCATTTAAGTATCAGAATGATAATCAAATATTAAATAAATACATATCAAATTTAAAGAATACATTAAAATGTTGGCCGGGCGCGGTGGCTCACGCCTGTAATCCCAGCGCTTTGGGAGGCCGAGGCGGGCGTATCACAAGGTCAGGAGATCGAGACCACGGTGAAACCCCGTCTCTACTAAAAATACAAAAAATTAGCCGGGCGTGGTTGTGGGCGCCTGTAGTCCCAGCTACTCGGGAGGCTGAGGCAGGAGAATGGCGTGAACCCGGGAGGCGGAGCTTGCAGTGAGCCGAGATCGCGCCACTGCACTCCAGCCTGGGCGACAGAGCGAGACTCCGTCTCAAAAAAAAATAAATAAATAAAAAATAAATAAATAAATAAAATGTAAAAGAATAGAAATACAAATAACCATTTAAAATAACATCCTAACTAACTAATAATTAAGAAAAGAAAAATAAAACAATATACCAACTTTCCATGGATCAAATAAAAAATATTTTAATATAATTTTCAGCTCCAGGAAAGATATGATGAGGCATAATATGACACAATCCAAATTGTTATCAAGTCAACATCAAGTCTAACCAAAAATATAATTCTAAATTAGAAATGTATTTTTCTTTTTGTCTATACATACATCTTTGCATCTGGGTTTTTTGACATAAGAACTTGAGGGGAAATATAGAACTAAATTCCGCTAACAGAAATATGGTAAGTAAAATATAACGTATTCCTATGAAAGGTCACTGCATAGCCACTGGCAATTACATTTTTAGAACAGTGTTGTGACAGGAGACACACTTGTGTTGGAAAGCTAAATGCACAACCTGAAATGTAATGATTCCTCAAGAGAGAGATATTAAGTATAATGTTTACTCTCTCATCTCTGTATTTTTTTTTTTCTCAATTCTTTAGGATTTTCAGGGTTCAATTCAGGCTTTCACATTACATTTAATTATGTCTCCTTAGTCTTCATTAGCCCTTTTGTCTCCATCACCTTGACACTCTTAGAGAGTACCGGCCAGTTATTTTGTGTAATTTCCTCAATCTGGTCTTGTGTGGTATTTCCTCAAGATTAAATTCACATTTTCAGCAAGAACCGCACAAAAATGTATTTCTCCGTGCATCACATCAAGAGTCGTATATGTTACAGTTCCACGAGAAACTCGAAAGGCACCACCTTTACCAAGTCATCTTCTCTTTTTGAAAGACCATTTAGAGGCAGCTAAATGGTGCTAGTGTCTTACTTATATTTTCTGAAACTATAATTTTTTAAACGGTTTTATCCCCGATTCCATTTGACTTTTTTGTACGTGCGACTCATAGTTTAATTTGCCATTATGTACACCCAGCATTAGTCTAACTTCATAGTTCTCTTCCGAGAACCATATTTCAGGAATCACATAACCATATTTTATACTTAATGACTCTTTTAACTTTCCAGTATACCTATTATTTTGTAAACTCCTGAACACAGACATAGATATCACCTAGCTTTTGAATTCTTCCTGAAAATTACTTGTGTGTGGTTGGTACTGATTAAATGGTAATGACTGCTGAATGACTACCTGACTCACAAATTAAAAGTGGAAATATCATCTTTAGGGTCCAATGAGGATTTCTCATTTTTCCAAATAGCCCACAAAAATATCTCTATAGGTTTCCAAGGCAAAAAGCAAAGATTGTATAAGGCAGCAATTCTGATTTTTTCTTACATAATTTAGAAAACAAAAAGACTTGGTGTTTCATTATACTTTTACACTGCCACTTCATACCTTTTCATCACTGTTATTTTCTAAAACACATTTTGTAAAACAAAGTTTTTAAACCGTTATCAACAAAATAAGAAATAGGAATAAAATCAGCCAAGTCAAATCAGTACGATACAGTATTTTTGTTTCCTTATACTATCACACTTATTTTCATTTAACATCTGTTCAATGACATCTCAGGCTGTATTTTGGGATGTGTGACAATTTTTTTTTTCACAAATTCTTTACTCACAACTCAGGATGTTCCCATTAATTGTGATTTGTAAAGGAAACATTTAACTCAAGGCAGATGCTGAGCAGCATGAGTATGGAACTATGGCAGGTACGAAATGACACATGGAATTCGCAAGTGGGCACGGATGGCCAGATGGTATTGGCATCTGAGAGATTTATTACACTAAGTTGGCAATAAAACATGTGTGATCACTAATTTAACATACAAAACTGGTCCAGAAAATGTTTATGTTAAACAAATTTCCTCTCTAAATATCAGGTGCAACATATTTTATTATGTTTCATTTCTGTTTTGAGAGATCCAAATATTGAAACTTGAATCCTTTCTTTTCAGCAAGAGTCCCATTCATTTAGGGCAAGTCGTGTCTATATAAGCAACTTTAAGAAAATAGATGCACAATTCTCCATATATTATAGGCAAGTGAAATGAAAGAATAGGGATATGATTTTCCTTGGTTTATCAATTATTACCTTGGTCTTATACTTAACTGTGGTTGGCTAGGCCCTCTGTTTTTGACATATAAATCTTGGCTACAATGTCGAAAATTCCATTTAGGGAAATGTAAAGTTCTTTTGAGATTTTCAGAAGAATTTTCGTACTGTTTATTAAATCGTTATTTAGAAAACCAAAGCATGTGACAATGTTCAAATATAATTGAATTGCAAGAGTTTTCCTGGAATGCCTTTTCTCTTTTCTGACTCCTAGTTAGCTACCACTCTTTTATTAAGCTTCACCTCAAGGGCTATCACATACATGAAGACTTTCTAATTTTCTCCACTATCATTGGATGCTCACTTATTAGACAGAGTTCTCTGGCATCCAACTAATACCTGTTATAGAGCTCCTCTCAAACTACCAGAGGGAAACACTGGAGCTTACCTGATAGCATTTTGTGTTAGATGTAACTGGTTTCTAAGGTGTGCAACTATGAGCAAGATATCTTATCATTCAATTTCTTATTTTGTAAAGCAGGGATAATAATACCAATTCTATAGAAGGTTTAATTTAAACAATTTCATTAGATAATATACATACAAAATCTAGCAAAATGTGTAGAACATAATAAATAGTATCTCTTATAGCTGTTGATATATGTCAACAGTCTGTCAGATTCCGAACATTTTTGATTGCAGACAGTGAATTCATCTCTATACTACTGAACCTGCTGCATGCGTCTTGGAACACACCATATGCATGCACACATATATCTGTGAGAGTGTGTATGTGTGTATTTAGATTGAATAGAAGAATTTTAAAAATACACAGAAAATAAGCAATTTCAGCTAACATGTAAAAGAGACTCCTGATTTCTGTTCTGAGGCTTCTTTTCAAACCAGCATTTATCAAATAACTGAATTTAAGGGCAGGATCATGGCCAAATGATATATTATCCAGTATCAAGTACCCTACATTAATCTGTGGAGTTAGCTATAAAGACCAGAACTAGCTTTATCTTTATTTACTAAAGCAAACATACTAAGATCTAGATCAAGAATCAAGCAACCATTGACACAAAAAGGAGTAGATGCAATTATCTACAAAAATTATAATGGGACCATTTAAAAAAGTAGACTTCTATTTCATTAAATTGTTGTACTGTCAAATAAGATTGTAGTTATTTTCATATACAACCACACTCCAACTATAAACTATAAGAGTGTAGGTTTCATGGTCCAGAAATTCTATCAGAGATGAATATATCTCAGTTTTCTGTAATACATAGCACTAAGGTGATAATACTGCAGTGATGAAAAAGATGAAATAAATCATTCAGTATGGCTAATTCTAGTTATTAATACAGGAATTTTTTTTCACCTAGCACCTAGCTGAAAATGTAAATTTTTAATCTGCAATGAAAGTGTTTATTCTGTAGAACATCTGAATGTTCTGAAACATCTGAACTGTTTTCAGTTTTTATCCCAAAGTATCCCAGCATTCAAAAATAGATTGTAGGTGTCTGTATAGAGGTAAAATATTTTCATGCAAAACTTGAATTTAGTAACTATGTGTAACAGTATTTGAGAAATAAAAGTAGTTTTACTTTTATTTTTGATAAAATATATTTCTTTTTTTTTAATTTATTTATTATTATTATACTTTAAGTTGTAGGGTACATGTGCATAACGTGCAGGTTTGTTACATATGTATACTTGTGCCATGTTGGTGTGATAAAATATATTTCTTTAAAAGTACTACAAACTTTGAAAAATGCTTATAATACAGGTAAAGGCCTATGATATTACGTAAAATGAAAAATTCACAATATAAATCAGTTTATGTGAAGTATGATCAAAAAATGAAAAAATGTGCAAAAACCACCGATATTTAATGATTGCTTATGCAATTCTAGACTATGGTTTAAGTGTCTTGTATAGATAATTTTGTTTGATTTTCAAAGGAAACTAATGATATGAGTATTATTATTATTATCATCACCATTTTACAGAGGAAAAACTCAAGTCATGGAGTGGTTAAACAATTTACCTGGTATCATGCAACAGGATTCAAGAGTAAAATACAGTTCTTATTAGAGTCCAAACATGTTGCCACTATGTGTCAGAAAAAGAAAATTGGGAAAGTATACTAAAATGTTAAGAGTTATCTTCATCTGATATTTTCAGGTAAAATATTTCAGCAAATTTTTTATGATGGACATGAATTATTGTCATCCTAAAAATAACTCTTATTTTAATAATGTCACCCACACAATTTAAAAATTAAGTAGACTGCCAAAATGACCAATAAAATCTATTTCTGTAAGTTGCTTCTAACAGATGAGATGGAACACTGTTAAGATTGAGAAACATACTAAGTTTAAAATAGGAAACTTTATTCTCGTAGCTATACTGACTTGTTTTGGGACTCTAAATGATTAAAGGTAGCTCATGACTCTGCAAAAGTTACTTTGTTCTTTTGGTTCTAAGTCTAGAACAAAGTTGATAATATCTTGTCAAAGAAATGAAGAAATTAGAGATTAAATACCATCTAATGAATCTTTTTGTGGTCCTAGGAATGTGTACCACACTATCAATGGATACTATAATTGCATAATGTTCTCTGTCAACTGAAATTCCTTGCTTGTCTCCAGGAGATGCCACTCCATTTATATTAGTCAGTAATTATCATTCTTATGAGTGCCTAAATCACTAACAAACTTGTTTATAATATTTGACTTCTAATGATACAATTAGACCGGGTTTAAGACTTCCTCTTAATGTATTAATGTCTTAATAATTTGCCTGGAATGGCCAAGAAGTTCCACATACGATAGGTCGGGAAATACAGGCAAAAAAAAAAAAAAAAAAAAAAGAGAGAGAGAGAGAGACTGTGTTTGTTTCCATGTATAATTGTTCTCTGCTGAGGAAATGGTTATGTAAAATAACTATTGCAATACAATAATGTATTTTTGAAATACAGGAAAAACAAGGCATAAGAGAGCAGTGCCTGAAGTAGAGTTAAAATGGGCCTAGGAAAGTCTAGGGCAGCATGAGAACTAAAATTTGAGAGACAGTCAACCAGATGAACACTCACAGGAAGAACTTCCAGGCAGGAATAACTACAAATGCAAAGCTTTGAGAAATGAGAAGGCATAGCATGATGGTTAATAGTGAGTGTCAACTTGATTGGATTGAAGGATTCAAAGTATTGTTCCTAGGTGTGTCTATGAGGGTGTTGTCCCAGGAGATTAACATTTGAGTCTGTGAACTGGGAGAGGCAGATTCACCCTCAATCTGGGTGGGCATCATCTAATCAGCTGCCAACATGGCTGGAATAAAGCAGACAGAAGAAGTTGGAAGAGGTTGACTTGCCAAATCTTCTGGCCTTCATCTTTCTCCGGTGCTGGATGTTTCCTGCCCTCAAACATAGGACTCCAAGTTCTTCAGCTTTTGGACTCTTGGACTTACACCAGTGGTTTGCCAGGGACTCTGGGGCCTTCAACCACAGACTGAAGGCTGCAATGTCGGCTTCCCTACTTTTGAGGGTTTGAGACTCAGATGGGCTTCCTTGCTCTTCAACTTGTGGGACTTCACCTTGTGATCATGTGAGTCAATTGTCCTAATAACCTCTCCTTTATATATACATCTATCCTATTATTTCTGTGCCTCTAGAGAATCCTGACTAATATGCACAGCTCAAAGACATACAACTACTGTTGATGTATACGGAGTGATGGAGCAAGCCGAGATGAGTCTGGAGGAGTATTCACAACGCAGATGAAGAATAATGTTGTATCTCATGCATAGAAGTTTAAAATGTATTTTTAAGACTGTGGGGGCTGGGCATGTGGCTCACGCTGTAATCCCAGCACTTTGGGAGGCTGAGGTGAGTGGATCACGAGGTCAGGAGTTCAAGCTCAGCCTGGCCAATATGGTGAAACCCTGTCTCTACTAAAAAAAAATTATAAAAATTAGCTGGGTGTGGAGGCACGTGCCTGTAGTTTCAGCTACTTGGGAGGCTGAGGCAGGAGAATTGCTTGAACCTGGAGGTGGAGGTATCAGTGAGCCAAGGATCATGCCACTTACTCCAGCATGGGCGACAGAGGGAGACTATCTCAAAAAAAAAAGAAAAAAAGAAAGAAAAGAAAAGGAAAAGACTTTGGGGACAAATGAAGACTATTGATCAAGGCAGTGAAAAAGAAGATATATATGGCAGGAAGATGATGATGGTGGCAAACTATAGACTATAAAGGAGCTGGTGGGACAAAACAAAAAACATTATTACTATTTTCCAAAGAAGATAATAAATTATTTGGACTAAGCTAATGTCAAAGATCAGGCAAGGGAGGGAGGATATTTTTGCATGTGTGATATTCTAAATCTATAGTTGCAGGATTTAGATATTAATTTAAATTCAGTGGAAAGAAGGTTGGGGAAATAAGATAAGACTTCATTGTTTAATAAATTTTGACAAACCTAACAGAAGGATGATGAATCCACAGACTCTGAGGAGTGGGAAGCTGTTTATATAGAGCTAAATAAAGGAAGGTGAGTGAATTTGGGTATAAAGTAACACTAAGCTCAATGTTGGATCTATTATAATACACGGGCTCTTAAAATATCCAGCTAGAGTCTGCTGGTGGGTATTTGGAAGTATAGATCTGAAGATAAGTTTGATGTGTCCATGTAGGCGTGAGTGTCATTTTCACAAAAGTGATAGTAGAAATGTTGGGACCTGAGTAAAATAAGCCACGAAAAATGTTAAAGTGAAAACAAAACAAAACAAAGAAACAAACAAAAAATAAACAAGGGCTAAAGAAAAAAAGCTTTGGAAATACCACTTTTATGAAATGGCCAAGAAAAACGTAGCAGAATGAAGAGCAACAACTGAGAGGCAGAAAGAGAAGCAGAGAATAGTATCACAGAAATTAAGAACAGAAGTTGTTTAAGGAAGATATTAAATATGGAAGAGAGAAACAAATTAAGATAAAGACTGAAATAAAACCATTGTATTTATAAAGAATGGCAGAAGCCGTTTGTGAAATGGAGACCTTGGAAACTAAACTTCAGTGGGTGGCAAAGTGAAAGAAGGTATCATATATAACTATTATATGTATACAATTCTTTGCAAAAATTTTGAATGAAAGGAAGCTGAGAAACAATTAACTAACTAGAAGTCAATGCCAGGCCTAGGGAAGGTCTCTTTGTATTGAAACAATATACTCAATACTCATTTGTGACCAGACAGTTTGTACTTAATCAACTTAATATTGAAACAATGCAAATATTCAATGTAAGGTCCATATTTTAAGTTCCCAATTAACCTAATAAAGTGTTTTAAACTCTTCTCTTATCCAAATAAGAATCTGACCAATGCTATGTATTGTAGTTTGTTTAATCTAGAAGAGTTTACTATGCTGATTTTTTTAAAAAAATATTTTAATAGCTTTACTCTATTTTTAAAATTCCAAGTCATTTGTTTTGCATAATAGCCTTTGATTTTGGCTTGCCTGATTGTTTCCTCATGATTAGATTCAGGTTATTTTTCTTATTCTTCTTTGTTTTTACAGAAATATCACATAGGTGGTATTCTGTTATTCTCGAGGTATCACATTTTAAGGCATGTAATGACAATTTATTATTGGTAACGTTAAGTTCAACAAATCAAATAAAATGGCATCTGCCTGATTGTTATATGGTAAAGGTAAACAACTTCCTTTTGTACTGAATGACTAATCTGTGAAGTGATCATTTGAAACTAAGTAAACAGCCTGTTTTTCAACAACATTCTGACCAAAGTATAGCATCAATTCACAATTATTTCCTGAATCACATTTTTCTATGTTTTCTTGTGAACTGGTAATTTTTTAAGTTTTGTTATACCTTCCACCCTTGTTTGATATTTCATGTGAGATAAATTTTAATTCAGGATTGGAGCTGAGGAGCAATCTTAATCTTATCATCATTGAAAAAAATACATATTCATTACAGAACTTTGCCATAGCACTCTGTTGTACTTCATATACATTTCAAAATATAATTAATCCATGTTTTAGAAAGAGCATGGTTCCCCAGTTTAAAATTAGTTTAAGGCATACCTTTCTTTCTTTAGCACTATTTTAGTTAGCACTTGATGAAGCAGTAAAAGAAAACAAACATGATTTTGAAGACCCAGGAAATATCTCCTTTCCAGAAATGGTATATGAACTAATTCATTTAATTTTGTGGAGTTATTAAAAATGAGATAAGACACGAAGGCTAAGAACGGTTTTCATCACTTTTAAGCTAAAGAACCAAATTGGAAAGAAGCTATGTTCTCCTATATATTTTCCTAGACAATCAAAACATTTTTCCTATTAATTAGAAGGTAACAATTATAAAGACCAAGTGGAATTAAATAATGAAAGTGTGATAACATCACTACACTAACAGTATGTTGAAAAACATTCCTGTCACCTATAACAACAAATGATTTTGTTATCGCTCATTAGCTACAAAAGACTGCAGGAGACTGCCTAGGGAACTCCCAGAAAGAACTTTAAAGCAAATTCATAAAATTAGACTAAATTAAACAATTGGAAAATGTAACTGGAGTCCTAGGAAGAAGAACTAAACCTAGTAACAGCAGATAGAATCTTTTGTTGCTACAGTGCAGATTTACAGCTGGAGAACATTTTTCTTTTTCTCCATATGTTGGAATGAAACTTTTCTTGAACAACTTGACCTAAGCAATTTTTTTTTTTTAAATAACTGTATGTTGTAAGGTATTTAAATGGAAAGGCATTACAGTATCTTATTCTCACAGCCTTAGTGCTAATTCCATCCCTTACTTTCCCTTAACTGAAATATATTAAACTCCTATATTCAACTGCATTTTATTTTTCTTTCTTCATTTACACCACATGTAGATTAATATTTTTGTAACTGTAACTCTGCTCACTATTTGCTGCTTAGAGAAGTAGCTGAATTCCTTATCATTCTGTAATCTGGCCACATTCTATCTGTTGCTTCAATTAGTTTCAACTCAATTCAAGGCAATTTATTAAAATCATGATTGTAACTATTTATTTTGCCAGCCAAAGTGTTAGATTTTGTTCTCAAAGAGCTCTCTGGTAAAAGTGGTAGATGTTTTAATAAGGCTTACAATAAGCAACGAACTATACGTGTAATTTATTAATTATATAGGAAGGGTTAGTTGAAGATGGAGTCATTATTTCCTATGTGGATACAGGTAAAATGTCCAATAGGAAGGTGTGTATGAGTTGTGTGTTCAAAGATTTCAATAAATTAACAAGCAAATGAGACAGGAGGTAGGGACTGAAAATGACCTTCTGTCTGAAGGGATGAGGGCAGGGACAGTGAAACTGTGGAGGATGGTCGAATAGAAAAGCATCGTGTTGCAGGTTTGGTTAGCAACCATAGATATATCACACAGCAAGGGTTTGCAAGGAAGGGAACAGACGATATGAGGTATTAGAAAAGTAGGCAGCTTGCAGAGTCATGATAAATTTTTCTTCTAGGGCATAATTTCCAACAATTATATGACAGACAATGCTTAAACTGAACTGTTCCTAAATATTCTAAATATACAAGTAAAGGAGTGTGTGTATGTGTGTATATGTGTGTGTATGCATGTGTGTATGTGTATGTGTGTGTATGTGATGCATGTGTATGCGTGTGTATATGCGTGTGTGAATGTGTGTATTGTGTGTATGCGTGTGTGTATGCGTGTGTGTGTGTGTATAACTGTGTGTGTATGTGTGTGTATATGTGTGGGCATGTATGTGTATGCATGTGTGTGTGTATGCATGTATGTATGCGTGTGTGTGTATGTGTGTGGTGTGTGACTGTGTGCATATACATGGGTGTTCGCAGAGGTCAGGTGTTGCACTGTGTTTACTACTTATTAAACGTGAGAAGTGTGGGTTTACCTAAAGGAAGTTGTGTTTGCTTTCTGAGATTTATGCTTAAATATCTAATCCAAACCTTAATTTACGATTGAAAAAGGTGATGTAGTTTCAAAAAAAAAAAAAAAAAAGTGACCCAGGCCTAAGCTTTCTGAATATAGTGAGCTAAAGATAGTTAGAGAGTAGGAGTAACACAGCTTCCTCTTGTGTCTAGATAGTAACTGATACACTAGCGGTTAATTAGTATTCTCAAAAGAACGATTGGGAGAAAAATAAAACATATACAAGTGGAAAGTTTTGGGTTTTTTGTTGTTTGTTTGTTTTTGAGACAGGGTCTCACTCTGTCTCCTATATTGGAGTGCAGTGGTGATATCTCACCGCACTGCAGCCTCAACCTCCTGGGCTCAAGCAATCCTCCCCCGTCAGCCTCCAGAGAAGCTGGGACCACAGTCATGTGCCACGAACTAATTTGTGTATTTTTGGTAGAGACAGGGATTCACCATGTTTCCCAGACTGGAATTTTTTTTCATGACCTTTGATGTTTGTGATTTCTGGTACCACTGCGTCCAACCTCAGTTGCCAGCATTCCACAGTTATTCTGGAATGGATAGTTTCACCATATTGGATAAAATTTGCTGTCACTCTAATTCAGAGTGCTCTACTCTTGCAGACAAAGTAATATGCCTCCCACTCTCCCAAAGGTAACCCTGTCCAAATCTCTGGAACTTGTGGATATACCACCTTCCATGGAACAGCTATTTTGTAAATCTGATTAAGTTAACAATCTGGGGATGCAAAAATTACCCTGGATTATCTTAGTGGGCCAATGTAAACCCACAGGATTTATTAGAAGGAGGCAGAAGCATCAGAGTCAGAAAAGGAGACAGGATGACACAAGAAGTTAGTGACATGTTCTTTGAAGATGGCTGTGGGGTCCATGAGCCAAAGAATACAGGTGGTCTGTAGGATTTGGAAAAAGGAAGGAAATTGATTGTCCCCTGGAGGCTACAGAAAAACGACAGCCCTGCTGATACCTTGATTTGAGTCCTGTAGGACTTATTTTGAGCTTTGACCTGCAAAACTATAAGATAATAAATTTGTCTTGTTTTAAGCCACTGCTGTTTTGCTAATTTGTTACAATAGAAATAGAAAGATAAAACAGTCCTCAGTGTCAATCGGTGAACCCATGAACCAAGCTAGAGCAAAAAGACACTGGTTCCTTGGACAATTGAGATGGTGGCTCATGACTAACACTATTTGAATCTGTGGTGCTACCTTGAGGAAAGCATGTTACTTTGATAAACATTACCAACACTTTTTTATTGCCTCTTATTTTAAGCTGGGTTTCCTTAAAAGCAGATTTTGAAATGCGAATTTGACTGCCCATTGCAGAGTTGAAGGAACAGAGATTGAAACAGAAAAAAAAAGTCAGAAAAAAGACCAAGATGTTGAATATAAAGTCCTTGCATTAGGCACAGGAGTGGGTGCTGGAGAAGTGAATAGAACGCCTTATACACTGGTCTGTCTGAAGGCTGGGACAGTTATCCACGGCAATTATTCCCTATTGGTTGAGGAGATGCCCTGGGGGTCTTTGACTTCCCTACATACTTTGCTTTACCCTTAGGTCAGCAGGCTCCTCAGGCTTCAGAGAAAGCCCCGAGGCATAAAGGTGGAGATGCTTGAGTGCTAGTTTGAGGCGGGACACTGTTAGCATGGACAACTGTGACAGAAATCACAGGTTAGCCCAGGGGATGGAGTGCAGTACACCCAAAGCATCCAACCTGCTCTTCTTTATAAACTGGTTTCTCCAGCTCTCGGCCCTTCTGCACTGTCCAATCACCTCTTTTTCTTTAGGCAACTCTGTCAGTTTTTCAGAGCTTGCCAACAAGAAGCCTAGCTGGGAAATGTTTCCGGTGGGATTCTCCCACGGTCCAATCTGGTCTTTATCAAAATTGTTTTAGTCTTAATCATTTTAGGTACATTTAACTAAAAATTAAGTGAACTTTATATCTTGTATGGTGAGAATTACACTCCAGTGTGTGCCCTTATATTTTTTGACTCACTTATATAAGCCCATTGGAAGAGTTTGGATGTTTGTCATCACCAAATCTCACGTTGAAATGTCACTCCCAGTGTTGGAGGTGGGACCTGGTGGGAGGTGTTTGGGTCACGGGAGTGAATCCCTCGTGATTTGGTGATGTTGCTGTGAGAATGAGTAAGTTCTTCTGAAATCTGGTTATTTTAAAATGTATGGCACCTCCCCACGCCTTTGTTCCCACTCCCGCCATTTGAGACACCTGCCCCAGCTTAGCCTTCGGCCATGATTCTAAGCTTTTTGAAGCCTCCCCAGAAGCCAAGTAGATGCCAACATCATATTTCCTGTACAGTCTGCAGAACCGTGAGTCAATTAATCCTCTTTTCTTCATAAATCACCAGTCTCAGGTATTTCTTTATAACAAAGCAAGAGTGCCTAAAACAACATATATTGAAGATGTCAAACATAATACGCCTTTAAATGTAAACATAGATAAATATGACATTGTCTTGTGAATTTTCTGTCATGTATCATTACTTATGTTAAAAATATCACACTGTATTTTCAATGCCAGATTGTGATTATATAAGAAATTTGAAGACACATTAAAGATTACACTGATTTATAGTAATATTTGTCACATAGATTCTTTTAATTTTGTTCCATTTTAAACTTTCTTGATGCTGATGAAAAGGAACATTAAACTTTCAACTCTGTGAACCACTCCATAAAGTTACATAGACCTAGTATTTCTAGGTATTTCTAGTATTTTTTTACATAGACCTGATTTGTGGAAATCCAGCACAATTAAGTCTAAATGGTCTCTCTCTCTCTAGCCTAGCCCAATGTCATTCTGCCACACCCCAGCATACAATGGCAATTAAGCTGTCCTAGGCTGGCTCTGCAGTGTGATGCCACATGTGGGAGGCTGTCGGCTCGAATGATTCTTCCCCACGTTGTGTCTGTCCTGAGCATCACACACATACTGTGCACTGATTTTCCTCTGCTTCTCATTGCTCACAGTTCAGATAATTCTACCTCAAAAAAATCCTTCCTCATAAGAACTGCATACTAATTAACCCCTGCTCTCTTCTCTTTGTCTCCTTCAATCCTTGCCTAATTACCTGTGAAGATGTTGCTTCTGTTTTATTCATACTCTCCTGAGTTTCAGTGCCTACTCTTTGCCCACTCTTTTCTCTCACCCTTTTCCTCCTCCTCTTCCTTCACAGCTTCATTTCTTTTTTCTTTTCTTCCAATCATTTTTTTTTTAATCATCTGTGTTAGTCCATTTAGCATTGCTGTAAAAAAAAATCAGAGGCTGAGTAATTGATAAAGAAAAAAGCTTTATTTGTCTGGCTGGAAGATGGGGCATCTGGTGAAAGCCTCAGGCTGCTTCCATTCATGCCAGAAGGAGAAGGGAAGCTGGTGTGCGCAGAGATCCTGTGGCAAGAGAGGAAGCAAGAGAGTTGGGGAGAGGCCAGATTCTTTTAAACAACCAGTTTTTGAGGAAACTAACAGAGTAGGAATTCACTCCCACTGCCACACCCAAACCCAACTGGAGGACATTAATCTATTCATGAGAGATCCACCCCTATGACCTAAATGCCTCCACTAAGCTCCACCTTCAACGTTGGGGACCAAATTTTTAAATGAAGTTTGGAAAGAAAAACATCCAAACAATAGCATCACCCTTTTATCTCTTGTGTCTCAAGTTCCCTGGATGCTGAGTTGGAGGAGACTTGGCCCCTAAGGCTCACAGCTTCCTCTGCTCCCCTCCATGGTAAATGCCCCTCAAGGCAATGATGGAGGCCTGAGAGGTCCATGGTATGGGACTAGTTCTTTTTTGAGGATTTCTACTTTTACCAGCTCCTGAACATTTTTTCATTGGGTTTTTCCTTTAATTTGCCTTTCTAATGCCAATCTATTAGAAATAACATTTTTAAAAAAGTGGGATAACTTCACAAATCTCTTCTCCTTTCTCTCTATTAATTTTCCAAATGAATAGTAATCTCTCTTGAAACTTTTAATCATCAGAGAAATACTAGTGATAAATTCCTTCAAGGAAAAACAAAACCATAAATGTAGAAATTAATTAATAAACAACTACTTCCATCAAGCTCTAAAAGTCTTTTAAGTATCTAAATCTCATCCTTCCCCTGACACAACCCTTGCCGCAAATAAAAATATTTTCTGAGTTTGCTACTCATTAGCTGTGAAGATTTAAAGATGACATTCAGACATTTTCAAAAGCAGTAATATTTCATAATTCAAGTTAATTGAAATACTTCGTTATCGAAATTATGTAAGCTCATGAGGCTTTTGCATATATTGTTCCATTTGCAACGAGAATCTTTCCATATTGCTATTTTCTAGTGATGCTAGTAACTATGCCTGATCCTTTTTAACTTCTGGTTCAATGTCCCAGTCTCTGATATTAATTCTGTCATAATTCTTGGTGATTTCATTACCCACATACATTATTTTCTTCAACTACCTTGGCTTCTCATTACTTTGAAGTCTTCTCCTCTTATGATTTCATCTTCTACTCAATACCAGTCATCAATTTTCATAGTCATATCTCAATCTTTGACATTAGTAAAAACTGGAAACTTTTCAAAATTTAATACATAAGCGTCAGACTCAGGCTGCCACCTCAAATATTTCCTGTTTAATCTTTCCAGAATCCCAAATCATACAACTCTTTTACCCATCAGTCACCTACAATATATAGGTTTTATCTCATCATCTCTGTCACTCAGTTTCACCCTGCCATCACATCCTTATTCACCTAGTTTAAAAGATTGATGGCCGGTCATTAAAATCAGCAATATTCATTCACATTCAAACTCCCTGTACCTTTTTCCAATCATCTCACCCAGGGGGTGAAAATGTTCTAGTCAAATTTAGGTCTTTGATCACTCTTTTCCTGCAGAGGCAGAGCTGAAGGTAGCTGGAGGAAAATAACAAACATACTAGCTGGCCCTATTTGACATTCATAATTTCAACTTATAAGCTCTCCCTTAGCGCTACCTAACAAATCCCCTGCAGGCCTCTAGTCCATTCCTCTCAATGAGAATTTTATTCCTTTCCTCTTTCTTCAACCCTGAAACATAGTCTCAGGTGGTAAGCCAACACTTAATAGTAATGCTGAGTATTTTATTTTATTTTATTTGTTTTGTTTTGTTGTTTTGCTTTTATTTTACTGAGAAAAGGGGAACATTCAGAATAAAATGTCCACATGCTCCCATCAGTCATATTAACCTACTTTCATCTGAACCTCTATATTTCTTCTTCTCTTCCATAAGATGGAGTACTGTATTTCATCTCCTTAAACCAAACCTTCCACCTGAGCACAATGTAGTATAAATGGTGACTATCTGATCTCATTGCATAATAATCTGATCAAGTCTACCCTCTGATAAAGATCTTGCAATAACTTCCCATCTCAATAAAAAAGGCAAAGTACTTCCAGCATTCCTAAGGTTCCTTGAGAAGATCTGGGCCATGGCCAGCAGAAGTCCTCATTTGTCCACTCCATCAAGGCATGCTGGTTTTTCTGACATTCTTCAGATTAATAAAACACATTCCAAGTTCTGGCATTTGTATTTGCTGTTCTTTAAGATATTTTCAGTTTCCTCCTTGGTGCATTTTATATCTTTCCATAGATATCTACTTCAAAGAAGCTCTTCTGATTAACCATAAAATGTGAATTCCAAACACACTAACTCATTCTTACTTCACTTTAATTTTCTGTGCAATATATCCATTTAACTTTTTATTTGTTTATTGGTTTCCTCCTCCTCTCTACCAGCACTACATGCAAAATACTAGAATGTAAGCTACATGAGGGCTGATGTCTCTCTCTCAAGCATTACATTCTGTATTCTCGATGTCTAGAATCCATACTGGGATTGTCAATATGTTAAGTGACTGACTGAATGAATAAATTGTCAGAGAACCTAAGTGAAGTTCCCCAAAAATGTGTTATTGTATTACTTATTTCAAATTTCCAAAAGTGCCGAATTTTAATGCCATTTTTAAACCTATCCTTAACTTACTTAAATCTTAAACACTGAAGTTGAGACTAAATAATCCGTACTTTTCTGTTCCTTTCCTTTTTACATTTCTAGAAGATCTGTAGACAAATATGTTTTGTGTACCATTTGTCTACAGGATTAAATCCAAACCTGACAGCCTAATGTAAACTGTTTTTTATGACCTAATCCTTGCTTATCTCTTTGCCAGCCTCACCCTCAATGATTCCTCCTTAGATAACATGTTCTCCAAGCATGCTGATCTGTTGAGTTGAATATCCACTTGTCTTATCATATGTGATGATTTTCATCTGCATTTCTATATGTGCAAATCCTTAATGCATACTTGACTCTTCTTTATTCTTCAAATGAAATATCCATATGCTCCCATCAATTATGGCTAAGAAAAAGAAGTCAATGAGGGTGACTTTATGTATCTTGCGTGTTACCATTTGATAACCAATATGAAGGAAGTGGATAGGGATTTTTGAGGGAGTTTAAGTATTTGTATAAAGCCTGTGGGTGTGACTTATGCTCTAAGTTGATAAAATTGTCCATAAAACTGTGAACACTTGTGTCAGCAGTCATATTGTGATATGCATGTATTAGCTGGATTGTTAGGTACAAGTACTTATCTTTATTCTGATCATTTTAAACAGTAAAGGAATTTATTGAAAGGATTTGGGCAATTCACAGCTTCCATAACAGTGGTGCACTTGGGTTGGAAAATCAGGCAGATATAGAACATGACTAAGAACGTAGTCATGGAAAATCAGTACATCTGGTGAGAACTACTATTACCACTGCTAGATACCACATACCATAGCTTGCATTGCAGACGCTGTCAGCACTTGGCAGAACCATTTGGAAAGTACCCTTGGAAACTCAGTATTGCTACCACTTCCATAGCTACCCACTAAGATGAATTTTTTACTATCCTTATTCTTGGGTCACTAGATATTGAATATACATGCTAGGTGGATGCATTTGATTAGCTAAGTCATGTGTTTTCACCATATAGGAAGATTTGCCTGAGTGAGCTATTACAGTGACAGATGAATTCTCCTCCCCAATAATTCTTATTTATGCAATGGGGAGATTTCAAAATATGGAGGAGATGTAGCATTTAGATGCTGTATAGACAATTATATGACAATTGGCCAATATCATTAAAAAAAATTAAGTTTCTGGTCAGGCCCGGTGGCTCACACCTGTAATCCCAGCACTTTGGGAGGCCAAGCCTGGCAGATCATGAAGTCAGGAGTTCAAGACCAGCCTGGCCAACATGGTGAAACCCCATCTCTACTAAAAATACAGGTGTGGTGGTGGGCGCCTGTAATCGCTGCTACTCGGGAGGCTGAGGCAGAAGAACTGCTTGAACCCAGGAGGCGGAGGTTGCAGTGAGCTGAAATCATGCCACAGCTCTCCAGCCTGGGCGACAAGAGCAAGACTCCCTTTAGGGGAGAAAAAAAAAAAAAAAACCTTTCATATTACGACTACATTTGAAGGTTCTGATTCATTTCTGAGGACTGAGGTGTGGCAGATCTACCATTTTCTGGCTATGGAAATCATAAGACCTCATGTGCTTCTCTCTGAGCTTTATTAAGCAGATATGACTTTGGTGCAAAAGTAATTGAGGGTTTTGCTGTTGAAAATAATGGCAAAAAACACAACGACTTTTGCACTAATATAATAGTTTCTTAGCTTTGGTGAGCCTCTAACATAAACAGGAGTTCCTGTCACACAGCTACTTATCTGCCACCTCTGTGCATTTTCCCTGACTTTCCATTTTTCCTGCCATTGTTCCTGGGATACATCTAACTTCTTGTTCCTTCTTATACCATCTGAAACTTTGTGTTATTTGCAAGGCCTTTCATGATACCTAGAAGCAGACCAGCTGCACATAGCTCTCCACTCACAGCACATCTAGCAAGCAACTTCTGTATAGCACTTACTACATAGCCTTAAAAGTGCTTTTATTATGGTATGTCTTCCCCTGAAGAGTACACAACTTGAAAACAGTGATATCCATCTCCTTTATAATTGTATCCTCAGTACCACAAACCTAGTCTGAAATATAAAGAGGCGCTCTATAAAAAAAAAAAAAAAAGCTTATTGCATAAGTCAGAATTTGAAAGGGAAACATATCCTGTTGGATTGTCCTGGGTCTGTATTTGTCACTGGTGAAGAAAAAAATACACAATTACCAGGAGTGGGATGGGGGGTTGGGAAGAATCTCCTGAGCAAAATAATTGACAAGTTAGTATTTTTATGGGAAGTAGGTCAACTATATTCCAAATTGTTTCTTACCTGATTAAATTATATTACTCCACCTTTTTCTGTATGTTTAAACTGAACTGAAATACCAGAGGAAAAATATCAATGGAAATAATTCAAACATAATTATTTGCCAGTAACTTTATACTTGGAATTATTTTCCTATTGATCTATTATACATTGTATGGGAAAGAGAAAGTTTGCCATGAGACAGTACATCATGCTGATTATTGATCTGTTGTGATGTACTGCCTCATCCACTCATAGTGTTCATTTATGAAGGGTATATTTCCACCAGCAGGGCCACTTTTGTGCTAAATTCCTAAAGCTTCATGAATCTCCTAAAAATCGCTTTCTCCAATGAACATATATTATGACTATACAGATTTGGCTCTTAATGGAATTTCCAGAAGCTGCACTTCAGAAATGCAGCTAGTACTAAAAAAATAAGCACATAAAGATTTGAGAATGAAGTTTAAGAATCATAAACTTTGCAGACTATATATTCTCTCTAATATGCTCAGACCATGCTTGATTATCTCTTGGAAACCAGGATAAATATCTCTTCAGATGAATTTAGCCTACATTTTGACTGTAAGTGATACGTGTCTAGAGTCTGTCCAAGATTCATTTACATTGGTACACACATTTTTATTGAAAATAAATTAATATGGTTCCCGCACTGTGCCTTATAATTAGTAGGTGATTATAAATACTGTGTCTCGTATGGTTTACATTAAATCTTAAGTCACATTTCAGGCAGAATTTTCAAAATAGCTATTTTCTCCTTTAGTTCAAAATTTTTAAAACACCAATAAATTTAGATTAGAGATATTTTTAAAAATTGTTTCAAGAAAAAGATACATACCAGGAGTTAATATATACTTGCCTATTAAATGTTGTGCTATGACATACTACACTGTGTGCACTAATGGCAGCAACATTTCTTTAGTACAGATGTTGTATATCCTTCTATTTATAGTTCTAGTAATTTAAAGGCATAACCTACCATAGCACCCTGAAGAGTCTGTTCTAATCCACATGCTGCTCTATTACTGCAACAAAGAAATTACTTTGCTAAACAAACAAATACATTGCTTTTTCTGGTCTCAGGGTTTATTCTCCAAAAGACTACAGAAAACCTCATGATCTCATATTCTCCTATCTGTGACATTGATGATTGCCACAATCCAAAGGTCCAGGTCATGTGAGATGGACAAAAAAGCCTAAAGCAACATCTAATTATTTTATTGTTTTTTCAACAACATATATTATCAAGAAGAATAAAAAAGCTGACTGCAATTTGTTTTCCTAGTTTACTTTTCCAAATAGAATGTTAAAGTGTATATAGCTGTGGGGAGGAGAGGTTACACAGGAACATAAAAGTAAGTCAGGATACTAAAGAAATAATATTATCAACCAGTTTAAGACCTAAGTTACCCATCTGAATGTCAGCTAGTGACATCAAAAATAAGGGATACCATGTATGTTCCAAGAAATAGCCAATAAAATACACCAACTTATAAAGGCCAACTGACTCTGTTATTTCATATAAACAGGTGTATATATATTTACTTGAAAACAGGGAACCTTAATGACTAATTCATATCCAGATTGTTTAAATAATAGAAGATTTTACTCTAGATTCTAGATTACGCTAATTTTTGATCATGGAAAAATTAGAAAAGTAAACTTGGCTAAATATTTGAGATACCAATGCAAACTTTTAATATTATAAACCCACATAAGTTGTAATTTCACTAAATTGTTGGTGTAAAATGGATATAAAAATAATTCAAAAGCAATCTTGTGATGGCCTTTCTAAACATTTATGAAAAAAAGTTTAAAAATTGGATGCATACCTAATAAATTAACCTATTTCCTGAAAAATAGTCTTAACAATGAAACAAAAATGACGATTTGAGGGAAAATATTATAGCATTAATGACAAGCATATCAACATAAACCTATCAGAGGACAAAAGTAAAATTAAATGCGTACATGCACGCACGCGCGCGCGCGCGCACACACACACACACAGAGGAAGATATAAGTCAGAATATTAAGATAATAACGTTATCAAAAAGGTTTAAACCTGAGATACACATCTGAAAGTCAATGAATATTATCAAAATATGAGGCATCCTCTTTTTCAAAATAATTAACTGATTTAAAAAAACTGTTTAAATAGAAAGGATTTGTTGACTTGTGGGAATGCATGAATGTATATGGACACACATAGCTGCCTATATGATATGTACATATGCACATGTGTACATATACACATATGTGTATATATGCACAAATTTATAAACATAAGTGTGTTTATGTATGTGTTTATATTCACATACAAACATTCCCTAAAATGAAAATAGGTAATACAAATATTGAAATTTACACTGTGGTGACGGTTGCACAAGTCAATGTGCTAAAATACATTGATTTGATTTGGTAAATAAATAATTTGCATACTATATGAATTATATTTCATTAAAGCTTTTGTTTGTTTGTTTGTTTGTTTGAGATGAAGTCTCGCTCTGTTGCCCAAGCTGTAGTGCATGGCACGATCTTGGCTTACTACAATCTCTGCCTCTCGGGTTCAAGACATTCTCCTGCCTCAGCCTCCCGAGTAGTTGGGACTACAGGCACATGCCACCATGCCTGGCCAATTTTTTGTATTTTTGGTAGAGATAAGGTTTCACCATGCTGACCAGGCTGTTCTCAAACTCCTGACCTCAGGTGATCTGCCCACCTCGGTCTCCCAAAGTACTGGGATTATAGGCCTGAGCCACTGTGCCTGGTCTCAATAAAGTTTATTTATTTTTTATTTTTTTTAATAAAGAAAATGGTAACTCCTGAGTTTCCACTTCTTTGAAATCTCAAAAAAGATAAGCATCTATGAGTGGTAAAAAGTTTGTTTTCTATAAACCCTAAAGACAAAGTGTGAGAATTTTAATAAGAAACTATTGGAATCTGGAAAGAGGTGGAAGACAAAAAATTATTCAGTGGAGCTAAGGATGTTGAATCAGAGCTAGCGGTAAGGAAAACCAAAAATTAAACTGATTTACTCACAGAATCTTCCGGAATTGAAGGAATTGGGATACCCTAAAATGTCACAGAAATTTGTCCTACAATGTAATGTTTTAGAGTTTAAGAGATAGTTGGATACTCAGATCTCCTCCCTGGTTAACCATTGCTAGGAGACTGTTTCAGTCACATCTAAGGAGATAACTGGAAACTTATTCTTTGATTAATGCCAAAGAAAATATTTCTGAAGTAAGAGACAAAAGGCATAGCTCAGGAGGATGTGCTCAGACATCCAAGCCAGCTTTCCTCCCATTCTCAGAGTTCAGAATACAGATGATTTCACACAAACACACAAACAAAACTCACTAAGATTCTGGTAAAAATAAGTAAATATATCCCATCTATTTAAACAGATAGACACATACATCTTTCTGAGAAAAAACAGACTTTGTGGAATTAAAATTATGCTAGTGAAACTAAAAAATAATTCAACAGAAAAGTTAGCAGGTAAAATTGAAGGGAAAATAACTGAAAATAGAGCACAAATTTAAAAAGTGCAAAACATAAAATAAAATAAGTTTTTTGTTGGTGGAAATGCTTTTATTCAATTTCATATATTATCAAAAGCGTTGATGTCTTAGTCACGTAAACACATGATCTGGACGCTGCATGCGCATAAACACAGGAGCTCAGGCCCATCCACCACCTCTTCTCAATTTGTTCGTTCCCCAGTTTAGCATGTCCATCTCACTATGCTTTCAGAGCCCACAAGTGTGCATGTCCTGTTTTCTCTCTGTTTCACCCACAGATCACATGGGTTCTACTGGAAGAGATTTTCTCAAATGAATACTCATAAAGGTACCACAAGATGTTCCCATTAGACAACTTCTGAGTGTTTTTCTTTCTTAGAAAAAAGGAAGAGCTTTAATAGTTCCTTTAAACTTATTTTCCCTGTATTCTTAATTATATTAAATATCCAATAGCAAAAACTTGGAACCAACCCAAATTCCCATCAATGACAGACTGGATAAAGAAAATGTGGCATATATACACCATGGAATACTATGCAGCCATAAAAAAGGATGAGTCCATGTCCTTTGCAGTGACATGGATGAAGCTAGAAATCATCGTTCTCAGAAACTAACATAGGAACAGAAAACTAAACACTGCATATTCTTGCCCATAAGTGGGAGTTGAACAATGGGAACACATGGACACAGGGAGGGGAACATCACACACTGGGACCTGTCAGGGGGCGGGGGTTAGGGGAGGGACAACATTAGTAGAAATACCTAATGTAGATCACAGGTTGATGGGTGCAGCAAACCACCATGGCACGTTTATACCTACGTAACAAAACTGCACGTTCTGCACCTGCAGCCTAGAACATAAATATAATAAAATAACATTTAAAACAAAGTTTAGAGATCAAGATCCTGAGTTACAACATCTGAATGTTAAGAATATATACAAAGCAAACCACATTATGACATTTTAAAACATTGTAGACCCAAAGAACCTCTTTTGAGCTCCAGAGAAAGAGATAAAACAAAATGAAGTAAAATATTTGTAGAATCGAGCATCAGAATGACATTTGCATTTTAAGTAGTAACATTCAGCAGATGAAATACAACGATTTCATCCTTTAATTCTTGTAAGCTTTCGTTCACACAACTAGTAAAATTGTACACTCCAGATGACTTTATAAATTTTTTTAGGCCTCATTATTTTAAAATAGGCAATGGTTGACAATGGTGGTCATTTACTTCTTACAATTCTTATCTTTCATTTGCTTCTTCTTGAGGACATGTATCATTAAAATGGCTAAGTTTTGTTACAGCAACAATAACTAATATTTTATTGGCTTACAACAACAAAGGTTTATTTCTACTTTTGCTACATGTCTCCCTGATTCCAATTAAGCTCTGTGTGATGTGACCTTCACTAAGGGACTTGGTGATAGGGCCTCCTCTACATAGAATAAGAAATATGAAGGATAGCCTGGGCAACAAAACAAGACCCCATCTTTACCAAAAAAAAAAAAAAAAAAAAAAAGTAGCCAGGCAGGTTAGTGTGTATCTGTAGCCCCAGCTAATCAGGAGGCTAAGGCAGGATGATTCCTTGAACCCAAGAGTGTGAAGTGACAATGAACAATGATTGAACTACTGCACTCCAGCCTGGGTGACAGAGTGAGGCCCAGAGGAAAAAAAAAAGAGAAGGAAGGAAGGAAGGAAGGAAGGAAGGAAGGAAGGAAGGAAGGAAGGAAGGAAGGAAGGAAGGAAGGAAGGAAGGAAGGAAAGAAGGAAAGAAGGAAAGAAGGAAAGAAAGAAGGAAGGAAAGAAAGAGAAAGAGAAAGAAAGAAAGAGAAAGAAAGAAATAAAGAAAAAGAAAGAAAGAAGAAAAGAAAGAAAGAAAAAGAGAAAGGAAGAAAAAGAAAGAAAGAAGAAAGTGTAGAGAGAGAGTCAGGAAGGGAGGAGGGAAGGAAGGAAGGAAGGAAGGAAGGAAGGAAGGAAGGAAGGAAGGAAGGAAGGAAGGAAGGAAGGGAGGGAAGGAGGGAGAGAGGGAGGGAAGGGAAAGAAAAGAAAATTGAAATTTGACGAATCACATACGTGACGGTTTGTAAAGCTTCCATCCGAGAGTACTATGGGGAGCTTCTACACAAAGTTCACAGATTAAAGTAAGTCATGTCTGTGTTCAACATGGTGGGAATTTGTAATCCTCCTCCTTGGGGAAGCTTTAAATCTTTGTAGACATTGATAGTGTCTATTGGATCGACATGTCTACTTCTCAATAAAACTCTATTTCTTTTCTTTTCTTTCTTTTCTTTTCTTTTCTTTTTTTTTTTTTTTTTTTTTTTTACATGGAGTCTTGCTCCTCGCCCAGGCTGGAGTGCAGGCGCGATCTCAGCTCACTGCAAGCTCCGCCTTCCGGGTTCCCGCCATTCTCCTGCCTCAGCCTCCCGAGTAGCTGGGACTACAGGTGCCCGCCACCTCACCCGGCTAGTTTTTTGTATTTTTTAGTAGAGACGGGGTTTCATCGTGTTAGCCAGGATAGTCTTGATCTCCTGACCTCGTGATCCGCCCGTCTTGGCTCCCAAAGTGCTGAGATTACAGGCTTGAGCCACCGCGCCCGGCCTTCCCCTTGATATTATAGGCTACTCCAAACACTTCACTGGCTTTCATATCCACCTGTGTTAGATATGAGCTTTACAATGCCACATTGAAGATCCTCCAAAATATGGCTGTAAGTTCAATTGCTTTCCGTTTGTGTCTTATTACACTTCAACTTGCACTGGTTTTCAACTGCTCTTTTCCAAACATATTGCTTACATCCTCAACATTGCTTAACATATCGCTCGCTTTAAACACCTTTTCTTAATTGCCTCTGAAATCTCATTCATTAGAAATACTCATAATTGAAAGTTAAACTGGTAAATAAAAATACTAAAATCATGGCTTATTTTTAAATGTTTATGCATATACGTGGTATAAACTATTATGTATTATTTCATTCTCTTATTTATAGTTTTGTTTTTCAAAAATTTAGTGCCATTATGACAAAATTCTTATATTTTATAGAAAGAAATAAAAATTAAAATACTATTCATTTTTCAAAATTTTCTTTCAAAGAAACTGTCTTTCAGACTTTTCAATTAATCATAGAAATCTTAGGGAACAAAATGATGAGATTCCACTTAATTGGTCCCTGTTTTTGAAACACATGATATTTGTGGATAAATGACGAGTTGATGGGTGCTGACGAGTTGATGGGTGCAGCACAGCAACATGGCACAAGTATACATATGTAACAAACCTGCACGTTATGCACATGTACCCTAGAACTTAAAGTATAATAATAAATAAATAAATAAATAAATAAATAAATAAGAAATTTGAAATAAAAAAAAAAAAGAAAGAAATATATCCCTGGTCCCCAGTCTCCTAGAACCTGAAGGAAGAATATAGGCAGAGTCCTGCCAACAGGCTTAACAAGTGAATATACATACAAAAAGAATCCACTCTCATACTCACTAGATTTTATACCCAAATCACCCTGAAAAGAGCACTGGTATACAAGCAAATACACTGTTCAAAAAAAAAAAAGAAATCTTAGGGAATCATTCTTTTTTTGTTTTCTATTACTTAAATATTTGTTTCATTCTCTGTAAACGATCTCAAGATTCTTGAGAAAAAGGGATATATTGCCTCTTTACCCAAACATTCTCTGTTTTTTCACATAAGATCTCATGTTAAGATGTTGGTCACAACATATTGACAGAATATAACTTTAATGAATTCAAAAATGTATAGTTTTTTTTTTGTTTTTTTTTTTTTGTTTGTTTTTTTAGAATGATCAGATGATTAATTTTGTAAGGACAAAGAAGAATAAATATATTTCTTCTTTTTTTTTTTTTTTTTTTTTTTTTTTTGAGACGGAGTCTCGCTCTGTCGCCCAGGCTGGAGTGCAGTGGCGCGATCTCGGCTCACTGCAAGCTCCGCCTCCTGGGTTCACGCCATTCTCCTGCCTCAGCCTCCCGAGTAGCTGGGACTACAGGCGCCCACAACCACGCCCGGCTAATTTTTTGTATTTTTAGTAGAGACGGGGTTTCACCGTGGTCTCGATCTCCTGACCTTGTGATCCGCCCGCCTCGGCCTCCCAAAGTGCTGGGATTACAGGCGTGAGCCACCGTGCCCGGCCATATTTCTTCTTTAAGTGCAATATTGACTAGCATTGACAGAAAGTAAGGAGTAAAATTAAAAAGTCAAAAAATGATATAATGTTATATGTTGAAATAACAAAGGGAGTTAAAAGTGATAATTAGTTAAAGTTGAAGTTATTTAAATAGACACACAGAAGTATTTAAATAAAAGCTAGGACATTCTTTTAAGACCACTTCAAATAAATGAAGTACCCAGTGTGTCAGTATTTTTAATGTGAACTTTTCTCTGTAATTGAAAAAGATTTGTTCATTTGAGAAAAATAAAAAAGAACAATAAGCAGAAGTGAAAGATTTTATAGAGCACCATGAAATAAATGTCAGAAACAGTGATTCACATACACTCCCCACATGTTAATTTACATATGAGTAGCATGTGTTGAATATATCAAATTTTGTGACATTTATTTCAGGAAGCATTGTAAAACTTTCAACTCTGCTTATAGCATTCACTTTGAATTTTATCTCAATGATGGTGTCATTGCTCAATGGAGAAATCACGCAGAAACTGCTACATATATTTTCTGTTCCTATCACATTAAGATTACATGAAGTTGTATATTTTTACATAGTGACATTATGCCTTGTCAGTTGCGTATCAAATATGGTGACACTGAAACAAATGAAACATAAATCCGTGTAATGTTTCTTGCTACTTCATCAACTTTAAAGGTATATCTGCCGTTAAAAAAAGTATTAAAGTAGGCCGGGCTTGGTGGCTCAAGCCTGTAATCCCAGCACTTTGGGAGGCCGAGACGGGCGGATCACAAAGTCAGGAGATTGAGACCATCCTGGCTAACACGGCGAAACCCGGTCTCTACTAAAAACACAAAAAATTAGCCGGGCGAGGTGGCGGCGCCTGTGGTCCCAGCTACTCGGGAGGCTGAGGCAGGAGAATGGCGGGAACCCGGGAGGCGGAGCTTGCAGTGAGCTGAGATCTGGCCACTGCACTCCAGCCTGGGCGACAGAGTGAGACTCCGTCTCAAAAAAAAAAAAAAAAAAAAAAAAAAAAAAAAAGTATTGAAGTATTGATGAGAGATTTTTTTCTGGATGACAACATATTAAGTAGGGTGAAAAATATGCAATTAAGTCATATTCTGAAAGTTATTTTAAAATTATTTAATAATTTATCTATTTTACATTTTAAAATATAAGTATTTCCAAGTAAACTTTATAAAATCAGAGCTATTAAAATTTTATTTTTTCACATTAAATTTTATTTAAAACTAAATGTATTTCTGAGTTATTGAAAAGGCCACATGCTATAACATTAAATATTTAGTAATTTATTGTTATTAAGTGACCAAAAACTTCATTTTAGGAATGAATCCCCACAGTCTGCAAAAGGAGTAGAAAGTAATTATATATTTTTTATTAAAGTCCTTTTATGTCCACTTTCACCATTTTTTTAATGTAGTTTTTAAGTTACATGCTATAGGGAAATCAGAGTTTAAAACAGAACTATTAACAGCTACACTAACATCCGTTGTGGCGACATGACTAGAAATCTGTAATTACCCAAAAGCTTTATATGTATGCCTTCCAAGCCACTTGTTCAGTTTTGCTTTCTTTGAGCGTAATGCAGTATCCTGATTCAAAAGAAATGATATTTGGTACTATTCAGGGATTACTAGAGGTTTAAATGTTAATACTCTGAAACACTATTTCTTCTGAAGAATTCTCATTTAAATTCTTACAGGGGCCCTCCGAGTATATGCTATGCTTTAAAAGGGCATTTGTGGAAAAAATACTATCTTGGGAATGCAAAATGCAACACACCACAGTAATCTTTGAACATTACAGCACTCTGCCTTTTACAGTGTTCTGAATACGACTAGCTCAGTAAATATTGTGTAACTGATATGTTTTGCTTAAGCAAACATTTAGCAGGAGGTAAAAATATCTTTTTATTCCCTCCTTAATGATGTATATGAAAAAAATTAAATATAATATTAGAATTGGTAAAAGAAGAGGTCAACTTTCTTCATATTAAGATGTAGGATTAAAAAAGTTAAAATGAAATTCATTTTGAGCAAATGAAAAGTCAGTCTCTCTTTCTCTCTCTCTCTCTCTGTGTGTGTGTGTGTGTGTGTGTGTGTGTGTGTGTGTGTGTGTGTGTGTTTCTCTCCCTTCTTCCTTCTTTCCTCTGGCTTGCTCCTTCCTTCATCTTTTCCATCTTTTTCCTTTTATTTTGTTTGGTTTTGTTGCTTGCAATATAAATAGAAGCATAGGAACTTGATTCAAGCAGAAGCATTCTCTGAAAGGGAAATGTTCATTTTACACGGATTAAAAAAAAAAATGTGACTCCTTAATTTTCACTTAACTCTTTCTTGTTTATAGTTCTCTGAAAATGTATTATAATTTTCTATTTTTATGGGCCTTAGAAAGTGAACAATTTATTGAGAAAATTAGTTCTCTTCTTAGTTCTTCAATAGCTTCTTTCATAATCTAGGTTTTGCTCTGCTCTGAGATTGATAAATTCTCCAAGCAGCATCCAGGCAATGGCTACTCTGGGGACACTTTTGAGAATTTGGGGATCCTTGGATAGCTTATACTGGAGACTTGTGTCTGGACCTTTGCCTTTAACCATGGGCCAATTGGTATATATGACCAATTGATTTCTAAATAATCCATGGGTTTCAAAAGCTAATGTGTGCCTCTAAGCCCCAGTTACATTAGGTTGGTTGGTCAGTTTCAGTCCAGCCTGAAACAGACATGCCATATAGTTTAGATTTAAAAATGACACATTATGGCCAGGCACAGTGATTCATGCCTGAAATCCCAGCACTCTGGGAGGCCGAGGCGGGCAGATCACTTGATGTCGGGAGTTCGAGACCAGCCTGGCCAATAAGGCAAAACAAGGCAAAACCCCATCTCTACTAAAAATGCAAGAATTAACCCGGCATGGTGGTGCACGTCTGTAGTCCCAGCTACTGGAGAGGCTGAGGCATAAGAATCACTTGAACCTGGGAGGCAGATGTTGCAGTGAGCTGAGATTGCACCACTGCACTCCACATTGGGTGACAGAGAGACTCTGTCTCAAAAAAAAAAAAAAGTAAATAAAATAAAAAACAAATTAAATTAAATGATACTTTGTATAGTTTCTTCTGTTTATACATAAGAGCACTGAAGTCCAGTTTTGTTAAAGAACACATCCAAGGTCACAAAGCTGGTTAATGACAGAGGTAGGTTAATAGCAAATGTCGCGACACCTAATTCAGTGTACTTCTTTTTCCCACACTTTTAAAATCTTTTCCAGTTTCTACATTAAATGTAGAACTAACGATTGCTCCTTGAAAGCCAGTAGCTGAAAACTTTTTACTGAAATAATTCTCTTTCCTGGGAAAGCATATATTTTAATAAGACAAGTGAAAGTATATTTGAATGTTAATCACCTCCCTCAGCTCAGCAAGACTCAGCAGATCCATGGACTATTAAGTAAAGTAACCACTTATTTGGCCATCTGTAATGGTAGTTATCAAATATAAAATTTGGTTTAGGAGAAACTGGCATATGCCAAGTTATTAACGGCAACTTACATATATCCCTTATCTACAAGTAATAGCTTTCGTTTCCTTCTAAATTTTTCTGCACACTCTGTCAAAGATAGGACAGTATTATCTTCTCACAGTCTAGAACCTCCCAGTCCTAGTGTTTCTGAGGTTCATGCTTTCATTGGGTCTGACAACTACTTCTTTCAAATTAACAGATGAGGAAGAGACATACTTCTTAACTTACTATACTTATATGTGGCTTATGAGAAAATAACACAATCATACATTCTAAATGACAATCTGGCTAAATCTTAAATGCAGACAATGAATAATTTGGTTGATTCTTGAATCCAACTACCCAAAGTCGTATGGCTATGCTACCGGTATCATCTAAATTACTTGCCAAAAAGAAAAACAGCAGCACAAATCAAGGCCCATACATGAAAGAACGCTTAGCCTTTTCTCACTATTTAGGATTTTTGACACCTTATGAAGAAATTAGTCAACAAATTGAGACACTAATACTAATCCCAAAAGGTAAGACAATCTCACTTGCAGAGTAATGCCTAGTGAGCAGTGTTCCAAAGGTAAGTGAAACAATGAAATACGGCTGTTGTCACCAGACAGCATGAAGACAATAAACCTAATGTTGATGAAGAGCAAATGCTCCGTGTCACTGAAACCTTGACCAAAGATTGTCTAAATAAAATACATGACCATTTTGTGCAACTCTTTTATTTTTGTTCCTCACCCACATTCATAAATCAAACCTAATCAGAACATAAAGAAGTCATGATCTAAAATACAGTAACAATGATGAATCTGAATCTTCCACCTCAAGATAAATTTGACATAAATCATTTTGAGTTTTAGGGGACGTGGAGAAAAAAATAATTCTTGCGTTTCAAACAACTGCTGGCTACATTTTACACAATTCCCAGCATAATTCCTTAAACACAAGGAGGTCACAAAACTATAAATACTTATTGAACAAGTTAATATGAATGTTGAACCTGTGTTCTAACCCTACTTATAACACCAAGTTTATCTTCAATTTGACATAAACATTCCTCTTCAGTAAAGCTGTTTACTGATACTGTTCTCCATACCCTTTTATTTTTTTCCACCTTTGTAATTTGGTTCTCTTTAATGTACTTGATTCTCTTAAGTATTCTGCGTATTTAAATCACAACTTTTTTTTCGAACTTCAGTAAATCTAAATTCTTCATTAAATCTTTCCTGTCTCTTCAAAATTGTAATCGCAGAAGAGTGCTGCCTCAACAAGTCGTCAAAATATAAATAGACTCATCTTATGAGACTCATACTCTTTGTGTGTTCCTCATTGCTTATATTATTTGTGTTCTGTAATAATTTCTTTTTATTTTTATTACAAGATATATAGGATGTGTGTATATAGTGAGTTCCGTTCGCAAATACTAACCATTCATTAGATATTCATTGGATATTCAGGCTTTGGAATACTTTGTGCCACTTGAGTATGCATGAGAAAGAAAGGATCATTGCAGAGATTGCCTGTGATGACCACATACATAGAAACTTTAACTTGTCTGAGATAAGGTCCTATTTGATATTTGACTCTCATAAGTAGGTCTGCTATGAGAATCTCGGTGTCAAGAATTCTTAGTTAAATAAACACACACAGATTAGAAAGACCAAATCAGTAGTGGTGCTAAAAGTGAAAAGCATTTGGCAGCATCTGTTGCTACTCACTTGATATTGGATCACATTCCCTCAGTGGTGTCGCTTTGCAGCTTTTGTTGTCACAGGGTTCTAGTGTGTCAACTCTGGAAGAAAATGGAAAGGGAATCTTGGCTCATTCACTTCCCTAGCATTTTGCAAACTTGTGCAAGAGAACACTTGTCACTCATGATCTAGTAATCCAAAAATACACTGTATGGACAATTAAGCTTAAGGAATTGTGCGCACCCATACCTCTATTGAAGATTCATGATGTCTACGCTGGCATCAAGGGTCCTGAGATATATTTTTATTCTATAAAAACATCTACAGCCTGACATGTTTGATACAGAAACTATTCTAAATCTTAATATTAATCCATTTAAACTGAGAACAAACCTGAGAGATAGCTACTATTATTAACTCCATTGTGTATATGAGGGGATGAGAGGTTAAATAGATTTTTCAAGGTCACAAATCTAGGCTCCTAGGTAGAGCTGGGATTTGCAGCCAGGCCCTTTCTGGCTCTTACTGTCCACATTTCTTCTCATCTAAACCAAACTGCAAATTAACATAAACTCTTTCCACAGATATATAGCCTGAACTGTCAATATCTTCTGTAAATGAGTTTTCCAATGTTGAAGCTAGTTTTCCATGCAAGTCAGATTTTTAAATAACAATTATTATTCAATTATCTCTTAACTGAATGTAGAAGAAACTACAGAGATGACTACAGTGGTAGTTTCTAGGTGACACCTAGCTAATTGTGGGTGTATGACTTTAAAAAATCAGTCTGTGGTAGCATTGGTCCTAATTTGCCATAGGAAAACAATGAGCCAGGGAGAAGAATGCAAACTTTTGATTTTTTTTTCATAGTATCTTTATATCTTATATCTGGCTCTGCACCCATTTTTATGCATGTACATGTATGTACATGTGTATGTATACACACACAGCTTACACAGTGTTTTAAAATTTTGAGTGAAAATTTATAAATCAGGAAATATCTATATCTATCTATCTATCTATCTATCTATCTATCTATCTATGCATCCCTATTAATCGCCTACCCTTTCTTTAAAGCCCTCGCTGATCAGTTCAAAATAAAGTAAACTTTAGCAGGTAAAGTGAATTAGCTTTATGTTGGCAAATTCACGTACATAATGATTCTGCATCCAGATTTTATGTTCAAGAAAGGGCAAAAGCATTACTTACCCAGTTGTTGTCAGCCCTTCAGCAGGCAAGTGCAAAAGTGTACTTAATTAAGTTAATTAAGTAAACGATTTTATTTATTTAAAATGCATCTATCATAAACTACTTTGGGAAATTCTTAACTATATTGCAATAAAATGTCCCCATTTTTCTTTTATTTAATCAATTTATTCCACCATTTTAAAATACTCAGTAGCTCCCTGTAATTGTTTATGAAAATGAATCTGTTGTTGTCAGCAAAAGCACCTCTAATAAGCATGGTTTTGCATGCACACTCCAGAGAGAAAAACTAAAGCATAACACATTTATATTGTCAATATTGATATCATTCATCACTATTGATGAATTCACTTATCCAGATCAGCCTGCTCACAATAAATTAATTTAACATTGATTTTAATCATGTTCTCTGACTTAATTTTCTTAAAATATATAGATTCGTAACTAGATAAAACTTAGACTTGAAAATATCTTTCTTCTGTGTGCAATAATGTTTTTACTTTCATACAATAAGTTTCAAAAAGAGAGATAATATAACTTACTATAGTAGAAGCCAACGTACTGCTACCATGGGATGACAGATTCCTAGTTCCATGAGACTCTCTGGGAAGTGTAGCCATGTCAAGTCTCTGGGTCACAGAACATCAAATAAAATGGTCCTTCAAGGGGAATCACTCAACACATCAGTGGTAAGATATGGCATTCCAGGGCTTTGCTAGGAAAAGTCTACTATCATGTAATTGTCTGCCACCATCTGTGACTATTTTGAAGAAATAGAAAATTATAAAATTTAAAGGGGCAGGGGGTATGTAGAGATAGATTGTGTGCTATGCACAAAAACAGACACAACTGGTATCTCTTGTTTGTAATCAGCAAACATCCCCTTATTATCAGGGCACTCAATTGACTTTTGCTATTTTTAAAGTCAAATATAATCAGAGGCAGAAAAAAGGAATTGCTTTGGAAAATGAATGCACCAGTCTCTAGCATTTTAAAACCAATTTATCTCTCCATATTTTAAGTGTTTGTCTAAAACAACATGGAAAAAATTGACACATTTTTGTCATCAGCAAACTTACATTTACTGACTTACTGATTCAGCAAGCACTTGTGTGACAGGGAAGAGCACATTGGTTTTCCTGGAAGCTCCGGCAAGATAATTCTAAAAGAGTTAGACAACCAACACATTTCTTACTAAGTCAATTAGTATATGATTAATTGAAAAATGGTAGCTAGACAAAACACAGCTTTACTTTTGAAAGTCTATTTTGGGGAATACAGTTCAGATTTAGTTGCAGTTACTACTTGGTATTACCCATCACTGAAGTAATTGACTGTTTATTGCATCTGTTCAAAAATTCAGTACATACAAGATGTAATAAAATGAACATTTGCATAATCACATTAACTCTAAGACTCTTTTACTTAGAGACAACCACCATCCATCACTTTGTCCTTTAATTCCACAGTGTTTGTGTTGGAGATGTAGTATTCCAAAATAAATGCTGGGTGTTTGTAAAAAAAAAAATATATATATATATATATATATATATGGATATTCAAAGTGGAAATATGATAAAATCAACATTTATTCCATTATAGAAGCATTATAAGTAGGAAGTAAAGTTCCAGAAATACACAAGCACTAAATGAAATGCCTCAATATTTTTAGCTGCACAACAGGAAAATAAGATAACTTTTCACAACAACTTGTTTTAATAGAGAAAAATCCCTGTAGTCAGGTGAATGAAAGTTGACTCCTATAGACATAATTATAACCTAATATTCTCTTTGTTATAGTTAATTCTTAACTTACAGCATAAAGCATCAAAATGCTCCATTAAGAGGCTAGCCCTTGAATCTTTGGGAGCAAAGGAAAGATAAAATTCCATCATTTCCACTTGCTAGCTACTCACTTTGTTAATTAAACATTCTGAGTTTTAATTTCCTTCCTGATTTGCTGTGTAAATTAAATTATATTTCATATATATATGTGACACATATATATGTATGCTATTATTTGCAAGAAGTATTGGGAAATTACACATAATACATGTTATATATATATAAAAAATAATATTTCATGTTACCAATTATTTTCCCATCCTTCCTTCAAAAACATGATAGAACATTAGTGATGGCAGGGACTGGTTATTTTTAATGGATTGCATTATTATAAAAAATTAGAAAGTGAATAAAGTTTGTCTTTTTGCTTCTTACATTTAAAACTTCCCTCTTATTTCTAGCAGTTCTCCTCATCCATGCACTATCCATCCATCCATTTATTCCACAAATAGTTTTGAGTAACTTCTGATTATTAGGAATTCTGACATTGTGTCAATTTGTTCTTCAGATGCCAATATGGAATTAGAATTGCAATAGACTTATTGAGGGAAATACTTATGGAAGACAGGAGAGGGAGAAAGAGTTGGCAGGACAGAAAAGACCTTCAGACCATGTCACAGTTGACACCCATGTGAACAGAGGAAGAAGAAAGACAGATTGGCAGAAAGAGCCTCATTCTGGGATGCAGCTCTGAGAGATTCTCCACAAGCCCAAAGGGGAGCTTCAGCAAAAGGAGCACCCATAGAGGTGTCACAGTGGGCAGAAATGGCCAGGCTCCAGTGTCCCAATTGTGGTCCGCCATTTCCTACAGGCTATCTGAAAAAAGCATGTGTGGCCTCAGTTCAAATACTTTGTTATATCTTGAAGGCCAGCAAGTGGACAGTGTCAGCTAACTGCACTCCTCCTGGCTGATTGGCAAGTTCTCTCTTGAAAGGATATTGGGCTGCTTATCTTAATGAATGCTGCAAAGAGGAACTGGAGGTAAAACAGACCTACTATGGCCTACAATGTAACCTTCTAATGAGGAAGTGGCCGTTGTAAGCAAATAACTGAATGTGAGTGAGAGGAGTATTAATACAAGAATAATATTGAAATGTATACGATTGCCTAATTGTGGCTAGGGAAGTAAGTACCTAATGCCTTTCAGGGCAAACCTTATAGTAAATTTAATGAGAATGTAGCATGAGGGAGGAGGGCTATGAACTGACCAAATAGGACAGGTATCACTAGGATCATCTATTGACTCCAGATAAAATAATCTTTAAAACATACATTTAAATGGTACCTATTTCTTCTCTCCCACTCAAACATTTTGTTCTGATCTTTATCATAAACATTGCAGAGTATTCATGTGTTTCTTTATTAATTACACCTATACAATATATTTCCCAAGTATGGTGAGACTTCTGAATATCTCTAGTAAGGCAAATGATGAATATTATATTTTACTTTATGATTACCCTTGATTTGGTAAATGTTTGTCAAGTTGCTCAAAAAAGAAAATCAGAAAAAAATTCCTCTTAAATGCTTATAGTTTTTCAGTCTCAATCTATTTCTAAGGAAATATAAGCCTCTTTATATTCAGCCATGCAAATTCGTATGCAATTCACCACCCAGTACTTACTAGATCCTCTCTCGACCCTTTGAACATGATATTATTTCAAATCTAATTTTGTCCTACCCATATGAAATAAGCCATAATTCTTTATCTCATTCAAAATGCCTTTTGAATAACTTTCTCCTAGAATAATCTTCCTAATGGTGATCATTCTCTGAAGCTAAATGTAAATAGAAATCCTTCAGGGCACAGTTCAAATGCTCCTTCTCCATGGAGCATTTACTTTTCTTCTTTGATGGGAAAGTGTTTGCCTCCCTGATTATCTCTACATTGCATTTTTACTATGACCCTTTTGAAGCATGTCTTACTTTCTAATGTAAGTATTTAAACACAAGCTCATAATAGCTGTTAAGTAAACAGACTGCCTCAGTTTACAAGAAGCTTTTATATAAATCTCATTCTCTATCTACAATGACCCCGTGAGGAAAGGGTCATTTTTAGTTTTTAGCACTATTTTTAAATTTAATTATATTAACAGTAATTGTTTAAATACTAACTCAAAGAATTATTCAATTCGCTTAGATATCAAAATTAGCAATGAGTAAAACCAAAAAGTGAACTCTGATCTTTTAGTATCAAATTAAGTAAACTTTCTATAATTCTTTGATGACAGTTCTCTGTGGACAAGATTGATATTATGTCCAAATAGCTATATAATCTTTATGCAATAATAAAGTTAAACATTTAAAGGAATAAATAGTATCCAAACTGCAGACATCATTTGAGTATGTATTCCACAAACAGCAAAGAGTTAAATTATTTCCTCCGTTGGACCATACTCTTTTGGCGCTTGTTCATTATTTGCTTCTGTTAGTGGTCCTAAGTAATTTGAGCGTGTATATTTTTTGCCCCTCAAATTCTAATGTATTCTTCAAGGGCAATTGATAGTTTTTTTGGTTGGTGTTTATTTATTTATTTTGGCATCTGTGCTGTTACTCGAAAACACCCAGTGAGAGTGTGTATAAATCATCAGTCTCCCTTGGGAAAAGGAAAGAATAGTCCTTAAAATCCATACAATTATGTATCTTTTTAGAGAAAGTTTACTTTTTGATTATTAATTGTATTATTATACATCTTAAATTTTTTTGTAAAATTTTCTAAAGGTAGCAAATTCTTATAGCATATTAATAGTAAAAATAATTCATTTTAATAAATACTTGCAAATCTATAACTGAGAAATGCACTGTAATTTTCATTGTTTATTGTTTGCCGACAATATCTAGTATATGTAAATCCACTTGGCAAATTTATTCTTATTAAAGTGTTTTTGAAATTAAGTACATAAGGATACAAGGAATAGTTTACTTAAGCTGTTTAAATATATAAGAAAAACAGTCATTGCTTATAACTTATGGTTCATAATAATTTAATTAATATATTTTTACTTATCATCTTTTAGTCATTTTGAATTAGCATATTGATAATCAGCAAAATATGTTCATTTTATGAGGGAATATTAAAAAGTGTGATACTGCATTGTTCTGCATGTGTCCTCATTATGCTCTTTATATAGGTCAAGAAAAAGTGTAAAGTTGAAAAAGTGTGGTTTAACATTTTACTTTAGTACAGATGTGTTCTGACCATCTTTGACAGTGTATCTTACAGGAAATTTCCAGATCTTTAAGTAACACACACCTAGAGGATTTTTTTTTTCACTTGAATAAAAGCTTTTTTTTTTTTCACAAACAGTTTAAAAGGTTTTAGATGAGGAGGTACCAGATGTCAGCAGTCCCAGTCTTTTTATTACAACTATAATGGAGAACAGCTTAGTGATTACCGCTGTGGAATTTAACCTTCGGGTCACCGATTCAAGCCTTTAGTGCTGCTGGCCTTTTGATAATAATAGGTCTACTCTTGGACACACACACACACACACACACACACACACACACATACATACACCACCTACATTCACAGAAGGATCAAGCAGTCAAGGCAATATATTAAATAATAGAAAGTAAAACATTATCTTAAAATGAGTTATAAAGACAAAAAGGAAATGCCACTTAATATTGATTATATTAAAAACATTAATGGTACATTAATACAAGGTTTAATAGCTTCAGTGATATTACTGTAAAATAATATTCTGGATTATATTTTAGATTTTGAATTTCTTTTATACTCTTCTACTAGGATTTAAGGAAGTTTATTATTACTGACTTATTGCCTATTAATTCACCTTAGTTATGATCCTAATCTGTAAAATGGTATGGAAGGCCAAAGCTAATCAGACTATGGAGTGTTCCAGAAAACAGTGTGGAGATTCATTAGATGTTGTCCTTCCTTTTAAGTCAGGATAAACTGATTATTTTGAAGAAAATTTTGATTGTGAATGGGTTGGTTTCTACCTCAGCAAGAAACCAGGCTATGGATTCACATGAAGCTAATGTAGAAAAAATATTGTGGTTATAAAAGAGTTATCATAGGTTGCAGAGCAAATTTTAAGTCCCTCAGTAATAATATTTCAGCGTGAAAGACCTGATCAGAAAGACCTTTGCTTCTGAACAATGTTTCAACAAACCTTTTGAGCTAGGGAAAATAAATGAAGGAATGAAAATAAAAACAACAATCATTATGATTGAAGCTTATTGACAATTTGTACTAACAGTGGCCCTGCTAAGGAAGTTAGCATCATTTCCAAATCCAGGACACATACTAAAGTAGTCATTTTTTGGTAGAAGTAATTAAATATCTTGCTAAGATAATACAGCCATTGAATACATAAATCCAAGGTAAAGGTTCAAATGATATTCATCTTAACCTAGACTATAGGAGGCACTCTTTTTTTTTTTTTGGAGACTGGGTTTCGTTCTTGTTGCCCACATGGAGTGCAATGGCATGATCCCGGCTCACTGCAACCTCCATCTCCTGGGTTTAAGTGATTCTCCTGCCTCAGCCTCCTGAGTAGCTGGGATTACAGGCGTGTGCCACCACACCTGGCTAAATTTTGTATCTTTAGTAAAGCCGGAGTTGCACCATGTTGGCCAGGCTAGTCTCAAACTCCTGACCTCATGATCCGCCCGCCTTGGCCTCCCAAAGTGCTGGGATTACAGGCGTGAGCCAATGCACCCGGCCAGGAGGCACTCTGAACAACATTGTGATATTGAAGATGTTCAGTAAAGATGAACTGAAGAAAAGTGGCTTACAAGTCAGTCATACTGTGTCTAATGGGCTGCTAAAATGCTTCAGGAATGTTATTTACACAAAGAAAGGAAAAGAAAGCCTATAGGTCCAGATAGAGTCCTCTAATCTTGTACAAATCAGTGAACCAGAGATAAGCAAGATTTAGCCTTTAGTTTATAATTCAATTTTTTTATAGCATTACGTTTAGTCCAGTGACTTATGTTCCTCATTATGCTGGAAGTAGACACCACTCTTTTTCCTCCTTGACAATGCATAAATCTGGGATTTTCTCGATGTAATTCATGATATAATAAAAATGAATATATATATATGTGTGTGTGTGTGTGTGTGTGTGTATATAGCTTTTCCTGCTTCATTGTACAGATTCTATGATCTCTTCTTTTTTTCTCTCTTCCTTTTTGCTTGTATTTGTTTGGCATAAGCATTAAACATATTTTTTTAAATTAACTATTATATTTAAAAGAGGAAAAAGAAATAGTTTTAGACAATCAGCCTGTGCATCTTTCCTTACTCAAAGATACAATCATCATTTGTGGTACTCACAACCCTACTTTAGAACAAACAGGATTATCTTGAATCCCATGCCTTTCTTTCACACAAACCCACTATTCTTATTCTGGAGTCATAATCTCTTAATAATCAACCTAGATTCCCAATTTTCAAGTAAAATTCCTTACAGAGAGCTATATTAGTTCATTTTCATGCTGCTGATAAAGACATACCTGAGACTGGACAATTTACAAAAGAAAGAGGTTTAATTGGACTCACAGTTCCACATGGCTGGGGAGGCCTCAGAATCACGGTGGAAGGCAAGGAGTATCAAGTCATGTCTTACATGGATGGCAGCAGACAAAAAGAGAACTCGTACAGGGAAACTTCTATTATTAAAACCATCAGCACTCATGAGAGTCATTCACTATCACGAGAACAGTGCAGGAAAGACCCGCCCCATAATTCAATCACCTCCAACCAGGTTCTTCCCACCACATGTAGGAATTGTGGGACTTACAATTCAAGAGGAGATTTGGGTGGGAACACAGCCAAACCATATCATTCAGAATGATTCTTCTTTTTTTTTTTTTTTTTTTTTTTTTTTTGAGATGAAGTCTCACTCTGTAGCCCAGGCTGGAGTGCAGTGCAGTGGTGTGATCTTGGCTCATTGCGACCTCTGCCTCCAGGGTTCAAGAGATTCTCCTGCCTCAGGCTCTCAAGTAGCTGGGATTAAAGGCATGTGCCACTGCACCTGGCTATTTTTTTGTTGTTTGTTTGTATTTTTAGTAGAGACTAAAAATACAAAACCATAGTACACCACCATCTTTTTATTTTTTATTTTTTAAAAATACTTTAACTTCTATGGTACATGTGCACAATATGCAGGTTTGTTACATATGTATACATGTGCCATATTGGTGTGCTGCACCCATTAACTCGTCATTTACATTAGGTATATATCCTAATGCTCTCCATCCCCCCCACCCCAACAATAGGACCCCGTGTGTGATGTTCCCCTTCCAGAGTCCACATGATCTCATTGTTCAGTTCCCACCTATGAGTGAGAACATGCGGTATTTGGTTTTCTGTTCTTGCACTAGTTTGCTGAGAATGATGGTTTCCAGCTGCATCCATGTCCCTACAAAGGACACAAACTCATCCTTTTATATAGCTGCATAGTATTCCATGGTATATATGTGCCACATTTTCTTAATCCAGTCTGTCACTGATGGACATTTGGGTTGATTCCAAGTCTTTGCTATTGTGAATAGTGCCGCAATAAACATACGTGTGCATGTGTCTTTATAGCAGCGTGACTTATAATCCTTTGGGTATATACCCAGTAATGGGATGGCTGGGTCATATGGTACATCTAGTTCTAGATCCTTGAGGAATCTCCACACTGTTTTCCACAATGGTTGAACTAGTTTACAGTCCCACCAACAGTGTAAAAGTGTTCCTATTTCTCCACATCCTCTCCAGCACCTGTTGTTTCCTGATTTTTTAATGATTGCCATTCTAACTGGTGTGAGATGGTATCTCATTGTGGTTTTGATTTGCATTTCTCTGATGGCCAGTGATGATGAGCATTTTTTCATGTGTCTGTTGGCTGTATTAATGTCTTCTTCTGAGAAGTGTCTGTTCATATCCTTTGCCCACTTTTTGATGGGGTTGTTTATTTCTTTCTTGTAAACTTGACTGAGTTCTTTGTAGGTTCTGGATATTAGCCCTTTGTCAGATGAGCAGATTGCAAACATTTTCTCTCATTCTGTAGGTTGCCTGTTCACTCTGATGGTAGTTTCTTTTGCTGTGCAGAAGCTCTTCAGTTTAATTAGATCCCATTTGTCAATTTTGGCTTTTGTTGCCATTGCTTTTGGTGTTTTAGACATAAAGTCCTTTCCCATGTCTATGTCCTGAATGGTATTACCTAGGTTTTCTTCTTGGGTTTTTATGGTTTTAGGTCTAACATTTAAGTCTCTAATCCATCTTGAGTTAATTTTTGTATATGGAGTAAGGAAAGGATCCAGTTTCAGCTTTCTACTTATGGCTACACCACCATCTTGGCCAGGCCGATCTTGAAATCCCAACCTCAAGTAATCCATCTACCTTGGCCTCCCAAAGTGCTAGGATTATAGATGTAAGCCACCACACCCAGCAGATTCTTAAATGTAATGTAAATATAATGGGAATTGAGCCCATGAACTGTAGACATTTGGCTCCGAGCAACACTAAGGCTCATCTTTCTCGGCAGTATTTACCTTCATAAGACTCTGAGTGTGTGTGGGTGTAGGGGTGTGTATTTGTATGTACTTTTAAAAATATCTGATTTACGTGGTGATTCTGACATCACTGAAGCAAAACTGGTACTATATTTAGTAACTCAGAGTGTAATCTTTTAGAGTGGAATTTACTCCTTACTAAATAAATAAAAGAAAGTTGTAGAAAAAGAAGGAAGGGAAGGAAGGGAAAAGGAAGGGAAGGAAGGAAAGGAAGGGAAGGAAGGGAAGGAAGGAAAAGGAAGGAAGGAAAAGAAAGGTAGATTAAAATAAAGTAAGGGTCATAGTTTTTTTGCTTAGAAAATTATGAAAACTGTCCCATTTTGTTTAGGAAAATTGAGTGAGACTCACTGGGTCTTCATGTTTTCATATCACTTTCAGGAAAATAATTTATATAGATAAGAGCATTTTTATTAAATCTCAAAAATGGGTCCTTTTTCCTTTTACTACATGGTTCATTACATAATTCTGCATCTTTTGCTTTTTCTGATGGAGAATGGAGACATATTTCAAAGTGGAATAGGAATAACCACAGAACCCCAGGCAATTTTCACAAAACAAACACAAAACTGATATACAGCCATTAAATCCTAGTGTTTTGGTCATATACCAGTTTGGGTAATATGTTGTTCTTGAAGTTTTAGCCAGCTAGAATGTTTTTTACAATATTCTATCAATTCATGTTGAATTGCTTTCTGCTCTGCTAAGCAAACTACAAATTTTATTTCACAACAGAAGCAGTGTATCCCAGCATAAAAAATAGGATGTATGCTATATATTATGTTCAAAACATTTAAGCTTATTATTGTCCATTCTCCTCTTCCCTGTATTTTTAAATGATTACTTTTTCATTTATTATTATAATTACCATGCAGAGTTTTAAAATTGTAATGTCTTTACAACATTGCTATGACACTATAGAGAGTAAATATGAGCTTGCTGATGAGCTTTGACATTCTGAAATTTTGCAGATGACCGCTAAAGATAATTGGTTACAAATTTATGAAAGTATTATTTGAAAGCTATGAAATCCAGGTTTCTTTCTATATCACACCACATTGAAGCTTGCAATTCAGTGTAGCACAAGTCATCTTAGACCTGAAGGGTGAGAAAGAATTTGTAACTGGTCCCATAATGTAAATATTATCTTTTAAGCTTGTCCTTTAGTATAGATCAATGAAGTCTTGGAACATTTTATTAGACTTCCTTAAAAGAAAAACAATTCGATTATTGCTAGCATTGTATGTGATAATATATATCATGTCCTGTAAATAGTTCATGAAGTTATTATTTAATTTTACAAGTCTGTATTTGGCACTCATTTTTTTGGCAGGCTCTAGAATGTTTTAGGAAATACAAAGACAAGTAATGCATGATCTTTAAACACCAATATCATAATCTTGTGAAGAAAGTCAGATTTTTTTAAAAGGGAGCTATGATGGAAATATGTATTAAAGTTTTGGCTATATAGTAAGATTTATTAAAATCCTAACTAATGACTTATTCCATGGGTTGCTAATATAGATAATATCCAAACAGACAGGTAGTGAAATGTATCAACTGAATTACCTCATGGATCAATTATGCCACACTGGAAAATAGTTATTGATAATTAATGATTCAAAACAAAGAGAGTAGATCATAGACTGAAGTGCTAGATAATATCTCCAGGAGTTGTACAAAGTTTAATATCACTTAATATTGAAAATGATCATTTGCATGACTGTGAAAAACACATTTCCATAATGACTATTACATTTAAAGTGCATATCTATGTAGCAGAAATAAATGTTTCCATTTTACTAATAGTAAAACTAGGCCCAAGGATACTATCCAGGTCAAATAAGTAGAAAACATATGATTGTTAGTTTTACCTGCATTTTTCTTTCACTTTGTTTTTGACGCCATATCTCAACTCTCGGACCTGTTATTTACCTAGTGATTATAAAAGACAAAGCGTTATTTCTATTCTTTTCAAATAGATACGAAAAAATACATTCTACACAATTCCTTCACATATCTAGAAATGTTCTTCCATGTAAGGTTGGGCTTTCTCAAAGTTTCTGGTTATTTCTTTCACAAAATTAAAAATAAAAGGTCTTTCAATATTGTAAATATGTAAGAAAGAGAAATGCAAAATATTTTTAAGTAAATTGCACTGCATTTAAAAAATATTTTTTCTTGTTTACATCAGTCGCCATCAGCATTCAACAATTTCAATGTGGCATCGGGAATAAATATGAACAATCATGTTTTCTGAATGAGTCATCATTTTTAAGGGAATTCAGAGATTTTTGCAATATTGTTGCTTGGCATACGGTTTTAAATAACTTTGTCTTCTTAGAGGATTCATTCATCATGAAAAAAGGTACTGGCCAGTAATTTGAAACCTTCAGAAATATAAATTATTAGTATTAAATAATTATACAGGAAAGACATATTAAATTGCAATTAGAGAAAAAAAAAAGAGGAGATAACTCCTTAATCTCTCTGTTGCTTAGTTAGTAAAACAAGGAGTTTGTTAGATATATTGAAGTGCTTTTCATTTCTAATGTCTCACTGGACTGAGTCAAATTTCCTTTAGATAATGAATTGCATTTCAAGTATCAATTAATACTTCAAAAGAATCAGCTCAATGCATTTCAGTAATTTAGTAGATATCAAATTAAGACTAAAATATTTATCAGATGAAGGGCTGCCACTCTGGAAGGAGAATGAATAAAATCACTATACATTATAGGGTACAGTTGTGTAAATTTTTAATTGTTCGTTAAAAGACTTGAAATGAAGAAAGATCCAGAAATATTGGGCAGACAAGTTATTCAGACCCTCTTTCCAAATAGCCCCAAACTAAAAGCTAAAAAAATTAAATGATACCGACTTGCTGCTAATATTGTGTAATAGTATTAATATAAATTCATAGCTACTATTGCAATAGTAACTAATAGCACATGTATGATATAATGAATTACATCTCTTACTTGAAGCTTTGTATATTTTTCCTTAAGCTCAAGTGATTTTGAAAGTAACATATTGTGGAATTTCAAAAATCACGCATCAAACTCTATATAGATAAATTATTCCATAAACATTTTAATAAAAACACTTATGATCTGTTAGGGTGGTAACTGGCATCACAGTTACATTTGATAAAACCTAACATTTCATAGTTATAAGTGTTAAAAATAAAAAATCAACTCATATGTGAAAAAGATCACCTGGTTAAGAGAAAATATCAGCTCAGACTCTAGGTGGAGACAATGGGATTAAAAAAAAAGAATATATTGGGAATACATTAAAGATATAAGACATGTGATACATATATTGAAAACATGCAGTCCTTGGAACTTCAGTCTGGACAAAAATGAATTTCATATAGCCTCATTAAATATTTAGCAACATTTGACACACAGCCCAAAAAAACTCCCGAACTCCATTTATACTTTTATTATAAAAAATTATTAGACCAAGCAGTGTGTTTCACTCTGCAGCAAAGTAATTAAGGAAAGAAAAAGAGAGGAATGAAATGGAAATGAAATTCCAAGTTAGAGTGTGGAATAACACTCACTGGAGACTCAGTAGGGTGGAAGGCTGAGAGGGGGATGAGGGATGAGTAATCACTGAATCAGCACAACATACACTAATCGTGCGATGGTTACAGTAAAAGCCCAAAGTTCACCACTGTGCAATATATCCAACTACACTCATACTCCATAAGCTTATGTTGGCAATGTAAAAATTAAACAAACAAAACAAAAAACTCCAGGAGGAGTTGGAGGGACCAATGGCTAAAAAGGGAAGGAGAATAAGAAAATGAGCTAGCATTAGAAGCAACCTTAATGTATTAACATTTTAGAAAATTATCACAAGAGCTAAAAGGTCTGAAGTTATTCCCTTTATTTTGACTCAAATATTGAAACACAGAACACTTAGTAATTCTAAATAAGAGGTAGAGCAAGAACTCCAACTCAGATATCTTTGACTTTCAAACACCAATGTTTTGTACTACAACTGTACCGCTAAAAAGTACAACTATCGATCCTTTAATGCACCATTCAAATTGAATAATTTAACTGATCATTTTATATGTAATAATTGGCATAACTATAAATAACTAATAAGAATTACCCCTCGAGCATATTATATGTGTGACATTGCTAATTTTCTCCAAAAAAATTATTTATTTGATGGTTTACTTCTCCCCTGTTTCTTTATCATTGTACACATTCATTTACTCTATGAAGTAGAATACATAAGCAATGAATAAATATGAGTGGAAGAAAGAAATATGTATTATTTTTATTAGTGATTTTTGAGAAGAACTATAATATTTATATGATTAGTTATTTAGTCATATGTATTTTCAGTTAGAGCATGATAGTGTATTATTGTTTTGTTTATATTCCGAACAAAAAGGACATTTCATTTTGCAGTGAGGATCCAGACAGCTCCTCAGCCTTGTTTTCCAAGAAAGACTTCATATGATGTCTTTTATCAATCTTCCTTTTAAATGTGCATGACATTTTCTGAATGAAAATGTTTTGTATGTGTAGCTATGGAATGAAGTCCATAATATGATATTCTTTACATTGACACTATCTTACGGAAGAAATCTTGCTTTGGAATTTCAAGATTTTTGTGTAATCTGACTCTGACATTCAGCATTAAATCCTCAAATTCTTTAAATCTATTCAGCGTGACTTAGACAGATTTGCTCCTCCCTATCTAACGTTTGTATTATACTGATCTGAATGAGATTGAATTAAGAAAAACAAATAATGATCATGTAAGAAATTTATGTTGATGGCATTGGTTGGAGAAACCCCGAAATATTAATACATACATGCACACACACACACATACCACACATCTTTCTTTAACATCAAAGGGCAAGTTTTACTATACAGGAAAACACTCTTAGGCAAATATCCATGTACAAATATTAAAAAAATCAGAAGAATCTATCCAATGTCCTTGGTGTACCATTTAAAATTATACACTTCTAATACCTATCTTGGAATTTAGAGCATGCATATTACCTTAACAAAAGGAAGCCAATATGATGTGATACATATAGAAGTAGTGCTTATCTTAAGCCAAAAGAACAAGATCTACTATTGAGGTTAAAACAAGTTGCAAAAATCACTATTTATGGTGAAACTATCTATCTGAGCCAATGTATCTCAGAAGCAAAACCAGACAAGGAAATTGAAAATCTTTTTATTCAAAATGAAAGATTTAATAGTCTATTTGGTGAATTGAGCATTCCAAATGATAGATGTTAGTGTTATTTAGGGGGAAAATATTTTCTTGACAAATAAGTTTAAGCAATGTTTTATTAAATGATGTTTAATTAGTTTCTTTACTGTTGAGCTTATCAGAACCTTTAATATGTCAAAGTGTATTGTAGAATCCAAGAACAGAATATATGTATCTTTTTAAAAAAATTCAGAACACCAATCATGGTGCAGAGAATTTTGCATGATCAGCAATTCACAAAAGTCATTTTGAAACATATGTTTATAACCAACATTATATGCAAATATAGATGTAATTAACCTAAATCAAACTATGTAAAAAAAATGCAAAATGTAACAACAGTACATATACGAGTTCTTCATGGTGCACAGATAGACTTTCTCTCACAATTTCCATCTTAATAGCTGTTAATATAGTATTTCTTTTTATAACTTTCAAGAATGTGGAATTTTTTATATTTAACTACTATTCAAAAAATAAGGTGTTAATGCTGTCAATATATGGGGCCTTTTTAATGACACACTGGCATTCTAAATACAGATTGAAAAATTCAAAGATAAATGTTGTATTACATTTCCTTAGCTATATACCTGCTATTTGATAACTTTATATTTCATTTTCACCTTATGTTATGAATACAATTCCATCATTTATCCAGTTACAATGCTTTGCAAAGTAAAATAAATGATGATGATACTAATAATGATATGTTTTAAAAGCATAACATTGCAAAAGCAAATTTTGATGCATATATGTAAAAAAGTATTGGTAGGTTTGAAAAAAAAGTCATTTTAAAACATATTTGACTTTCGCGGTAAGTTCCATAATTCTAAATTCCTCTTAAAAATATGGTACTCTTGAAATTCCAATTGTAAACAGTTATTAAATATTTATTTGCCCCTAGAATTACAGCCTTTGTCTGCAATCATTAACCTTTTCTTATATAAGACATTGAATTAATCAACTTTTGTGATTTAAGGACTTTTTTTTTTAATTTTAGTATCACATTTCTCTATCATTACCTTCCCTACAACAACCAACATGAGGAAACACACATACATGTGAATACACACACACATGCACATTCTCCAGTTGGCCTTATATTTCCTCTTACCTACTTAGTGTTACAGTTTAACATCATCTCTCCACCCCACATTGTTCTTAAACAAACTATTTCAAATATTTTTGAATTCTATTTTCTCATTAAAATCACCTGGCAATTTTTTCCCCTTCCTTAATAATTTCCTTAAAATGAAGGTAGCATTTACATTTTAGTAAGGCATACAAAATTTTAATCCAACATAATTATAAAGCGGAAAGTTTATGCATCTCCAAGGAGACCGTAGGGGATAAAAATGGTTGTACATGAGCAAATGCTATTATTCCCAAAAATAAAACTAAAACAGATTCTATAGTCATTTAGATTGTAATTTCAAAATTAGACATAGAGTTTTGTTTGATATGCAACTTTATTTGAAAGCTACTCATATATTGTACATCTTTGCATCAAGATGTCTTTAAGTAATATAACAGTAATATAAATATAACTAAATTGACTCGAGCAATACAGGATTGATGGGCTCACTTAAAAATCTGGAATAGAGTGGGCTTGAGGTAATGATCAGTAGGGTTCAGACTTAGCTTTCTGTATTTTCTTCTCTGCCCTCTTCCATATGTTGACTTCATTCTTAGACTGTCTTCTCTCAGGGTCACCAAATGGCTGCAGCACTATGAAGGTAATGTCACGCTTTGTTCATACCCATAGGAAGATAAGGTGTCCCTGTTCTGTCACAACCATTAATTGTGCTGATATATCTATTGATTGAACCATCCTTCAGGAATACTTACCTTTAGATAATGCACATGCAAATAAGCTTAAATTTAAATTACCTGAACCAATAACAATAGCCAGAGGAAAGCACTTGTCCCTTTCACGTCACTCAAATCACAGGGGAACTAGCCCAAAGGTAGAAGTGTGAAATAACTGCAGCAAAGCAAAGCAAATATCTAGTAAAGATAAAATAATAATAATAATAAAGATGAATGGCTCAGATTAGCTGAATTTTTATTTTCTTTAAAAAATGAATTACATGGAGTGTAAATCATGTTGATATTAAAATATCTATTCTAATATTGAATTCAGATTTCCTCATGCTTCAAATTTCAACTCAATATGTCTGTTTTGAGCCACAAAGTTCTGTGTAGCCTGAGTTCTAGACATTATAATACCCTTTTCTTGTTCAGTCATAAATATCTTCTTGTAGGTCATCTTCACATTTTAGCCAATGACATGAAAAACACATTGTCTATGATGTGCCTAAATTCCTGTATTCCTGCACACATCATAAAAAAACAATGACAGCATGCCATTAGAAAGTCTTCCTTTTGAAGGTTAATGGCTTTAAAAAATTAATATTCAATTGTAACTCCAGAAAACATATAAATTAATATAAAACATGTTATTTCGTTTAATATTAGTAACTATTGGTAAATAAGTCATAAAGATTTAAGACCTTTTCAATATAGACTTTCTAATAAGTTCCCTTTAGTGTTAAATTTATTAAGACTAGTGAGAAAATATTCATTTTTCTCATTCATTCATTAAGAAAAATGAATATTTTCTCACTAGTGTTATATATGCATATTCCACAAATATGTATATAGTATATATGCATTAAAAACACACACAAGTGTGTGTATATATATATATGTGTGTGTGCATGTATTTATAAAAGGTGAGATTATTTTATTTTCCACTTATTTTCCATTCACTAAATACAGAGAGACTCATCAAACCCTCCCTTTAATTGTGTTCTGGCAAACTCTTATTCATCAATCAGAATTATCTCAGACATCATTTCTCTTTGATTCTTTTCCCGGACAACTCAGCCAGAGTCAATCAGGCCCTGCCCTAATGCCTCTCTGTACTTTATCCCCATTTCTATAGTAGCTTTGTTGTACTTCATTGTAATTATTTGTTTTCACAGCTTTGACCCACTAGACCAGGGCTAGCAAACGTTCTCTGTATAGAGCCAGATAGTAAATATTTTAGGCTTTCAGGTCTGTGTAGCCTGAGTTGTAGCCACTCACACCTGTTCTGTACCATAAAAGTAGCCAGAGACTATATATAAGGAAGGGCATGGCTGTGTTCCAAAAAGATTGTATTTCCACAATCAGGTGACAGATTGTATTTGGCCCACAAGCTTTAGTCCGTAAAACTGACGATGGACTTCTTCGAAGGTAGAATCTGAAGTTTTCAATTCTTTGCACCTTTGTTCTACAGCTGTAAGCATAAGTTAAAGCATGCAAAGGAGGTTTGAGAAATGCGTTTTTAGTTTTAATTTAGTTGAATCAAATCCCAGCAACTCAAATTCCAGTAATTTCCAACTGTCAGAAGTCCGGTGCTTAAAAATCGAGATGTGTGTGTCCACTGTATAGCTACTAGTGATGAGTGGCTGTTTAATCTTGTTAATTAAAATCAAATAAAATTAAAAATTCAATTCTTCAGTCACACTAACCAAATTTCAAGGGCTCAATAGCTACACATAGTTAGTGGATACTATATTTAAATAGCATAGATATAGAACATATCCATCATTACAGAAATTTCTACCAAGTAGTGCTGGCTTAGACAATGGGAACACTAAGACAAGCAGATAGCCTCAAAGAGGAATTCTGATGGTGCATAAGGTACGGCTCATGTCAGGAACCTCAAATGCATTCTCTGGGCATAGCTTTCAAAAACTGAACTTGCAATATGCACAACACATAAAAGAGTATGAATTCATTTAATAGTCAAAGTAATTAAAAACATTTATTGTACTATTTGAAGCAGAATTATTCAGAGGCCTTTGTGTCTGTGGGTGTTTGGGTGTATATGTGTTACAAAAATTCAAGGTTCACAGTAGATGTTATACAATTTTTAAAAATAATGGTTCTCTTCATCAAGTAGTTTCAACCTTATTGGGGAAGTATTGGGGAAATATGCAGACTATAACTGTGCTATTTTTTGAGTATGTGTATTCTATTCTTTTTCTCTATATATATGTATTTATATATTAGATATGTATATAATGCACATATTATATGTACAATATTATAATATATAAGTACTTATATATTGTTCTTTGAAATACATATATATTTGTTCAAAGAATAAGATACGCCTTCAAGAAATAGCAGAGATATCTGAATATATATAGATATATGTGTGTGTGTATATATACATATATTTGGTTAAATCATAGGATAAGTTAAACAACTTCCTTTTAACATTTTACCTTTAATCTTCTATTCTTCAAGTCTGTGTTTGTATCTCCAGCTTGATTTTTCCATGACCTAATTATTTCTCACCTCAGTTGTACTGATAATCTTCCAATCTGTCTTCTTAGAAGACTGCTACCATTAATCTATCTTTTACCGAGTCATTTATGTGATAGATTTAAAAGGAAAGGAGAGCTACGTCATGTTAATGTTTATGAATTTTTAGTGGCTTCTCTCTGACTACCAGATTAAGTTGAAGCATTAATGGTCCTGCTCATTGTGGATTCAGTTCAGCATTCCAAATTACTCCTTGACCTTTACATCTTATACTCTCAAATTACTGAACTACTTAGACATCCCAAGCACACTGTATTTGTGACTTTAATAATGTCATTACATTTCTCTACATATACTTCTTTTACCTTCCTTTCTCTTGATTATAACTTATACATCCTTTAAGATATATCCATTTAATTTATAGCACTGCAGAAACCTGCTTATTTCTATTAAAAGACAATATAGAAAAAATGCAATTTAAATAATAATCTAAGTGCTTTGTCCAGGAAAAGCACATGAAACAATCTTCAAACCATGTTTAGTGTAGAACGGTAAGAAAAGGCCCTCACCAAGAATGAAATTGTGACTACAAGCATGAATAGAAGTCAGTCAGGTAAAAAGGAGAAAAGGATGTTCCAGTAAATCACAAGGAATAGCATGTTCAAAGGCATGGTTTGTAGTCTAGAGAAAACAAACAAACAAACAGATGTAACTGAATCTGCAAGTGGTTTAGTAGACTTGTGGCAAAATTTCTGAGTTCAGATGAGAAATGCCTAATGACGAAACTGGAGATATAATCAAGATCCTATTGTTGAGGGTCTTTAAATCCCATTCCAAAAAGCTTGCATTTTACCCTGAGCTCAAAGACAGAGTGTTGAAGAGTTTTAGGATAAAAAGTATAAACAAATGTTTGCTTCTAGAATCAATCTATGGAGACAAAAGTAGTTTAGAAGACTTTTATCTAATTAACTCAAGTATGCTGGTAACTCCGTTTGGGTAAATCAGAGTTATTAAAGAGGTAAAAGTAAAAGTGTTTCATGATTGGTTGGACATGCTGTGTAAGTGGTAGAAGAGAAATCAAGGGGCAGCACAGACCTCTGGCATTGGCTAGTATTTGAATGGTGTTTTTATTTCATTCACTGAAAACATTGACCACTGAAGAAGAGATTATGTGTGTGCCGTGCATGTGTGTTAGGTATGAGAAATAAGTGATGAGTTCATTTCATATGTTGATATTCCTTTGCTCACTCAAGTGGATATGGCAAAGGAGAGTAAGCGGTTAGATTCATAAATTTGTAACACAAGAGCATACAGGAATAGAGACATAGATTTTAGATGCATCAAGTTATAGATGAGACAGTAGGCTTCAAGAATGATTGATATTAAATATTTTAAGGGCAGGTCATAAAAAGAAGTGTCTTGAAGACATATTTGAAGTGGAAGGAAGAAAATTATAAAAATGTGGTGTCAGAGGAGCCAAAGAAATAGAAGATGCCAAAAAGGAAACTGTGGTAGGAAGAATTCTAGTATGGCCTCCAAGATTCCTAATCAGTGGTGGAAATGTCCTTTCATCTCCTCCCCTTGAGTGTAGGCAGGACCTGTTAATATGAAAAATGATGTCTCCCCTGATTAGATTACTTTATATGGCAAACATAATGGTATAGTCACTCTTTTTATGATTATTATTATTTAAATTTTTACCATAACAAACTGAAGGGAGATTGTCTTGTTGACTTTGAAGAAGAAAGCTACTATGTTGTGAATAAGCCCTTATAGCTAAAATGTATCTCCCAGAAGAAGACAAAGATCTCTGTCTTATAGCAAGAAACAAACAAACAAACAAACAAACAAAACAGCAACCTCTCTCCTCCAACTATAATGTTCTTAATTCAACCAGCAACCTGAATGATCTTGGAAAAGGACCTGATTTCCAGATGGGAGTGCAACACAGCCAACACTTTGATTTCAGCTGTGTAAAACCCTCAGCAAATAACCTAGAGATGCCATGACCTACAGAACTGTAAGATAATAAATGGATGTTGTTTAAAGATGATAAGTGTATGTAACTAAATTTTTGGTAGTATGTTATGCAGCAGTATAAAATTAGCACAGGGATATTTCCAAATACTGAAAAAATATGAAACTAAAAGGTTATAATGGATTGACCAACACATTTTTTGGTGATACCAGTCGAAGCAGTTTCATTGGAAAGGTGGGTAAAACTCATATTTTACTATATAAAACAGAAAAAGGGAGAGAAAGAATGAGGATATTGATTATAAACTACCCTTAAATTCTTCACAATGTAAGGATCAGAAACTTAGAGTAATACGTAGAGAGTGATAATTTTTGCATTTATTTGTAAAGATGGGAGTTTATTATCGTTAATATGATTATTGTTATTTGAAAACAATAATTGGAGAAGATCCAATGAAGGGAAAACTGAAGCTATAAAGAGAAAGTGTGTTATATAAAAGAAAATAATTTGCGTAGTCATAAAAGGATAATATAATATTTGGTGTTTGTATTTGTCCATTTTCATGCTTCTAATAAAGACTCGGCAATTTACAAAAGAAAGCAGTTTAACTGAACTTACAGTTCTACATGGCTCAGGAAGCTTCACAATCATGGCGGGAGGCAAGGAGGAGCAAGTAGTGTCTTACATGGATGGCAGCAGGCAAAAAGAGAGCTTGTGCAGGAAAATGCCCCCCTATAATAACCATCAGATCTCATGAGACTTACTCACTATCACAAGAAAAGCACAGGAAAGAACTGCCCCCATGATTCAACTACCTCCCACTGAGTTCCTCCCACAAAATATGGGAATTCAAGATGATATTTTGGTGGGGACACAGCCAAACCATATCAGTGCTCACGTAGAATTTGGACAATATCAAGAGAAAATGAGAAACAGAGGAAGGAAAATGCATTTATAATGGAAATACAGAAAAGAAGGCACTTATCATCTAATAGATTCTCCACTCTCAGTAAAGAAGGGAGCAAGTTCTTTTCTGCTGAAGGGGGCATTTCAGATTATGAGATTGGGAGTTCAAATCCAAGCTCCAACTATTATCCATTACAGGAATGTGTTATAGGAATAACACATAAGAAGCAAATGGAAGATTGTCATCACTGATGTCAATGCTTAAATTTAAATTTTTAAATAGATAAATATAGATTACATAGAAAATATAGGAAAATAGATAAATATAGATTAAGAAAATAACAATTAAAAAAATCCTGAATGTTGTCCAGGATTATGGCAAGAATTGAGGTTATAAGGAAAACCTGAAGGCAAATATCAAAGAATTTTAGGCAAACATAAAATTGAACATGCCAGTTGGTAGAAGACAATGGCAAGAAATGATGGGGGTGATGTTGTCAAATGTTATTTAAGCTCAAAGTGATATTTATCCTATTCCTGTAGCTTTTAAATTTAAAAGTATTTAAACAAAATCGGCAATGAAATACATATTATTTTATGTCTGAGATTGAAAACTTTAGTAAAAAATTAAAGTTTGCTTTGTTTTGTGTGTTTATTATTAGTGGTATTATTATTTTTATTATGTTTTGCCAAAACACAATAAATATATTATGGTGAATATTATTTTAAGAATGACAACACTAAGAAGCTGAAATGATGCTATTACTGCAAATGTTCATGAACACAGTGGCAAAATGTGACTCAAAAAGAGGTACTTTCTGAGTGCTTAAGGTATTTGGGAATACAAAAATGTTAGGTTGTCCTAGATTATATGACGTCTAAAGAGTACTGTGGTACAAAATAAACCTGATTTTCACGTATTGATACATGAGTAGTAGTTCCTCACATTACTCAGTCAACAGAAAATAAATCAATATGTTATATCTTATAAAATTTATGCTATAGATTCAACATCTATAGAGACTAATTTTAAAAAGTCGTCACAAGATATATATTTTTCTCTTTCAAAATCTAGACAGACTGGATGCTGGGAGTAAGGAACCTTTGTAGTACACTTCCCTAGATTTATTTTTCAGAAATAATAGTCTAACGTCTTTGTATTCAACTAAGATGGCACCTGCAACCTCTTCCAGGAAAAAGCAATCCCTGCAATAAAACTACAAGTCCTCAAAGAAATATGTTTACCAAGGTAGAACTAGAGGCTTACAACACACGCATTACACCTGTGTAGATAGCTTGCTGTTTCAGAGTAGTTTGCAGTTTCCATTTCATGTATAGTTTGACTTCAAACTGCTGATTAGTATTTTTATCAGAAAGTGTATTTTTTCTCAAATTTTTGAATGTGATTGCTTTTTGTAATTAAACTGCACCTTTCAGAAGCTTTTAAAAAAAGAATTCCCTAGATGGGGAATCTAATCATCGACTCTGTTCCTTACACTATCTTAGTTATAATTGAGAATAGCTTGTGATATTCAAGCTTAATCACTTTTACAGCTTCAAGGACCCCCTTAATAATCATTGGTATGGCTCATACAGTAGAAGCTATTTATCCTGCATGCCAGTGTTGGAATGATCAAGGTACCACTTTCAATTTCTGAAACTTTTGCTTCTCTCTGGATTTATTTTTTAAAAAATTAAAATTGGGTAGGTGTTTTGCTTTTTTTTTTCTCTTGTACCAATTATAACATCACAATAACAAACTCATAAGTGAAGCTTTCACTTTAGGTCCATGATAACAATATTGCCCTAAATTAATTGGGGAATACTCTGGCTATTGATATTTGTATGGTACAAGGCAGCTTTTGATGTTTATATGGTACAAGGTATGGATTGAGGATCTTTTTATTGGATATGACTATACAATTGTTTTAGCATCATATTTTGAAGACATCTCCATTCAGTTGTCTTTACCCTTTTATCAAAAATTAGTGGACAAATTAATTGCTTAATTTAATATTAACTGATTAATTATAAAATAATATGTTATTAGTTTAATTTAATAACACACTGATTAGTGATGCATGAGTCTATTTTTGGACTCTATCCCTCTCCACTTGTCTATGTTTATGCTCCAGTACTGTGGTTTTATAATAAGTGTTAAAATTAGAAGATGTAAGTCCTTCAACACTGATCATCTTTTGGAAAGTCATTTACATTTCTACACAAATTATAGAATTGGCTTGTCAATTTTTACAAAAATACCTTGAAGAATTCTGTTTGTGATTGCATTTAACATATAAACCAATGTAGGCATTTTTAAGGGCAAAAATAAGACTTTAAGTTTCACCTAAACGTATGTTTCTGAAGAGTAAACTAAATATTTTAACAATCTGAATTAGACTTAATTGGGGCATGTTTTATTGATTGATAAGTATTACTGATTCTTATTTAACATGCACTATGCATCAGACATTGTGATGTTGTGTATATTACAAATAAAAATGTGTTCAATGATGCACATTTAGATTGTTTTCAGTTTTTGCTCTAATATGCAATCATATATACTTTTATATAAGCATATATACTTTTGTATAAGCATTTCTAAGCATAAATATTACAATGTTGATAGAATTATTTATTAGAAGTAGAATTGCTAGATGGAAGTTACGTACAACTAAAATACAGGTAATAATTCAAATTATTCTAAACTTAACATTTCCCAAACAGAAAATAGTCCCATCTATCTTTATCCTTGAAACCACTTGTTATTTTCATTGTTTTATTTTTACCCTTTAAAGAACAAAATAACTATTTTATTTCTCATGATACAAATATTACTAAGAGATAATCATCTTCAATGTATTTTTCTCCTAATATGTCCATGTATTTATTTTTAGCCATTTTCCTATTTTGTTATTTTCAATAATGCAGGAGTTTTTTGAATTTTATAATATCAATATCAATCTTTTCATATTGCATAGTTTTTCATAGGTTATCATATTATTTTTATTTGATATTTATTTTACTTCATTAATACTTTACATTACAAAGGCAATTTTTTCATGTTTTTCTATGTTTTTTTTTTTAATTTTTTGGCCTAGAAAAGCATTCTTCACTCTGTAAATAAAATATTCACACATTTCTCTAATATTTCCTATAATATATTAAATCACAGTCACGATAATAAAGCTCTGTTGCAAAAAAATGTCCAAATCTCAGGTACATTAAACACACATTTATTTTTCCTGCTCATAGGGCTGTAAATCAGCTGGCATTCTGCTAGACTAAACTGTGATTCATTGGTTTCATTCCAGGTTGTAGATTGGGTTCAAAAACGTTCTAAAGTTTTTTTGTTTTGTTTTGTTTTTTTTATTCTGATGTCAATGGCACTCCAGAGAAGTCCTTGCCATTGGTGGATGGCAGAAGCATAAAAACAAGCCAAAATTGCACAACCACATGTAAAGTTCCTACACACATTTTACCTACTCTTTTTGCACTGGGCAAATTGAGACAAGTGTTCCAGCCCAAATGAAATAGAGAGGTAACTGCATCCTCCCAACGCTAGAATCAGGGCAAGGGCAGGTAGCAAAGGAAAAATTACAATTATGCAATACAGCTTGCCCACACACATTTCAATTTTCACTTAGAATCCATTTTCATTTCGGACTTTATACCTTTATTGTTATATAGGATATTATGTAAAGCCTATTTTATAAATAATATTTTGTATGTGTGTGTGTGTATATATATATCATTTTATATATATTGAATTATTCCAACATGATCTATTAAATCATGAACAACTGGATCTCTTATCCGCTTTTTTGAAATGGTTCAAAAATGTGATATGGTCAATATACGACCATTTCAAAAAATTGGATAAGAGATTCAGTTTTTTGAAATGGTCGTATACTGAAACCTCATATATGTTAATTCTAACCTCCCACTAGGTTATTTGTCTATTATACCTACAAGAATGGTATTATATTCAATATAAATTTAGACTGGATGAAAAAGGTACCACTATATTTTTATTCTTTCCTCAAAATATTTATGCCTATTCTGGGTAATTTTCTCTTTATAAGATGTAATGGTTAATTATATGTGTCAATTTGCCTAGCCTATATTACCCAGTTACTTAACCAAAGAGGAATCTCAGTGTTGCTGTAAAGTTATTTGGCAGATGTAGTTGACATCTACAATTAACTGACTTTAAGTAAAGGGGATTATGCTCAATGATGTAGGTGGGCCTCATTCAGTCAGTTGGAGACTTTGGGAGCATAAACTGAGGTTTTCCAGAGACAGAAACATTCTACTTCAATACTGCAGCATCAAATTCTGCCCAAGTTTCCAGTCTCAGAACAACTACTGATACAGTGGCTATGTAGAAGCAGCTGTCAAATTTTACGTGACAAACCTGTTGGAAATAGCTTGGGAATTGCATTTAAATATAGACTAGTTTGGAGATAATTGACATCTTCACAATAAGGAATTTTCTTGCAAAAGAAAATGGGATGATATCATTTGATTTACTTTATAGACTCAATAAAATTTTATGTATTTCTGGCCCAAACTTGTAATAGAAATAAACGAGCCTCTTTATAATAGCACAAATGCTGTATCTGTTAATTAACAGGTTTAACTGATGGCTGGTATGAAATTAAGATTCTTATTTTTCTATATCTTTAATTTGTATACATCCATATTTTCAATTTTTCCAGCAAAATTTCAGCTGTATATTTTGGATATTTTTAATAGAAAGACTATTATTAGGGAAGATGTACTTTTTGTTTCTTTTTTTTTCACTAAGAATATGCCCTTAGATTTAGAAGTAGCTCTCCAAGAATAACACTCTTGGACTTCCTCTGGCCTCACATTCACTTATTTATAAGGGAAAGAAAACGTGAATCACAAATAAGCCTTGTTCTCCTGGGAGGGAAAAAAAAAATACAATGAGCATCTCCCCTTAATAGAATTTGACTATTTGTTAAATGAGATGTAGGCCTAGTCCATGAGGAAGCCTTGTGGTGGCATGCAGCATAACTTTTGATAAAGTGTGTCATTCTATTTCTGAGTTTCTATTATAAGAAAGACATTTGTTGCAATTATAACCACCAGTTTTCAGTACTGGAAGGTAATGTATTTCTTCCTCATCTGGTATGCTTCTGTTTGTTTCTCAGTGTTTTCAGAACTCACGCAATGAGATGAGTGATTAATTGAATTCCCTAGGTATCCACTGAAATAGACAGCATCTGTAATTAACGATAATATTTCTCTTATTTGTTTCTTGTCTTTTGCATTAAATATGATTACTAGTAATACTGTAAAAAGGAGTCACAATAGGAGGCCTTTTTATCTGTTCTTGGGATGACCTGATTTTAAATCACACGAAGGTTACATTTGCTATAAGATTCTGGTAGCTTGCATTTATCAATTTTGAAATACTTTCAGTAAATCTTGCTTATAAAATTGTGATTATATTGTTATGAATGTAATATATTTGCTCTATGACACTAAGGTGATTTTCTTTAACATATTGAAACTTCATTAAACAGTAAGTTGTTTGCCTGTGCACAGACATCTGTACATGCAAAAGCAAAACATTACAACGAGCTCTCTGAGTCAGACAAATTTGTTAATATGTATTGCTAGTTTGGCTGTCATTTCATAAATTAATTGTCTTTTTAGGTAGACTGTAAGGATGCAGAGGTTTTTTAAAAGAATTACATTTAAAAAATTATTTTCTAGCACTATGTCTCACCTCCATGTTCCTCCTTTTTACTTATATGTGTTCTTAAAAAAATGAGTGCTGCTTTGAATGTAAGTAGTTAGTACTTCACATAAATGTTACTGTCATTTTCAGTTGTGTAAGCATCCAGTCTAACACTGGCCACTTTCTTCCTCAAACACACCAATAGTTTCTGCCTTAAGATCTCTGCCCTTGCTTGATTCTGGCTGGAAAGCTCCTCTGTTAGACTGAAGCACAGTTTACTCCGTCAACCCCTTTAGGTCTTTTCTTAAACACTGCCTTCACTGACTGCATTAGTCTGTTTTCTTACTGCTATAAAGAACTGCCCAAGACAGGGTAATCTACAAAGGAAAGAGGCTTAATTGACTCATCGTTTGACGTGGCTGCGAAGGCCTCAGGAAACTTACAATCATGGTGGAAGGCGAAGGGGAAGCAAGGCACCTTCTTCACAAGGCAGCAGGAGGAAGTGCTGAGTGAAGAGGAAAGAGCCCTTTTTAAACCGTCAAATCTCATGAGAACTCACTCACTGTCACAAGTACAGCATGAGGGAAAACACCCCCATGATACAATTACCTCCACCTGTTTCTGCCCTTGATATGTGGGGATTATAGCGATTACAATCTGAGATGAGATTTGAGTGGGGCACAACTTCTCTCCTTCCCTGGTTTATTTTTATCCTAATCTCATATTATGCTGTAACCTATACTTGTTTTAGCTACAGATGTCATTTACTTTCTGTCTCTCCAGCTAGAAAACAAGATATCCATGAAAGCAAAAATTTTTATTTACTTACTTTTCTGCTGTTTTCTTATCACAATGAACAAGAACTTAATGGATAATTTCTTACATATTTATTGTTTAAATGAATGAATGAAGAAATCAATAAATCTAGTTTGGTAAGATTCAATTATCTCTTTTTAATTTAGAAATTATCAAGTATAACTGAAAGCTATTAGTACCTGTTTAATACTCTACTCCACAGAGAAACAAAACAACAAAACAAAATAAGCAATAACTTTTTTTGTCATCTTGATCCTTCTTTTCATAATTTAGCAATGATTTTAGATATGTTATCTTCTCATTAAAATTGCTTAGAGATTATTAAAGCTAAGAAAAAATAATTTATCCCAGTAGTGCCTCTAAAAGCACAGAATACAACGGACACAGACCAAAATGTATATTTAAATGTAATACGAATTACAAATTTATATTGAAAGTCTTTCCATTTACAAAGTATTATATACTTGCACAATGGGTACTTAAATACATATCTCTGCATAATATGTACAATGTATGTGCTAGGAAGCAAATCTGTTCCCATGAACTGTATTTTCTAGTGGGAGATATAGGCAATAAACAATATAAATTATTAAAATAACATATAATATAGGACCTATTTTTCTGGAACAAAAGTAATGCAAATCATACTAAATCATAGATTTATATTTTTCTCCAAAAAGTGGAACAAATTTAGCAAACAGTTTTTCTTTTAACTAAAATTGCATTAACTTCATAAAACATGGCACTGTGTTTATTAGCATACTGTGAAACATTACCATAGATGATTATAATTAAGCTATACTTACCAAAATAATGAATAAAGCACATTTTGTGGTACAGCAGTGTTGACGTTTTCATATTTATTTGTTCACTAACTAATCTGCGAAATTCAGTAATCTCTAGTGAGTCTCTCAGTTATTAGTGTAAATTACTGAAGGTCTAGTCTAATAATAAATAATAATAGCAATTCTGGGAAACAAAGCATTAGCAGTGTAATGTCTGAACATTTTTTCTGGAAAGTATAAATTAAGAATACAAGGAAACATTTTTCATTCAATTAGAGTGTGTTTCCAGAGGGTTATAAGGCAATTTAAAAGGCTGTATGTAATGGATATATCAAAGCACCTGGATTTTAATGTTGTGAAAAATTATTTAAGATGTTCTAAAGGAGAGGACTGGTTACAGAATGCATCATCCAAAAGGGAGGACACAACATGAAAACATCTCTAAATCTAAGATGCTAAAATGTCTTTCATTAGTTCATCCACTTTCTTAACACTCTTATACTGGAAACTATTTCGCCTAAATTCTAGTACATAGCTGTCATGACTATTGACAAAATCCAGACAGTGTATTAATATATAAATATATAAAATAAAATAAATTAAAAAATAAATACAAATTTAAAAAAAACTTAACAAACATCTCCTAAGCACCTACTATGTGCTCTTGTAGACCATGGAGGTACAATACTGAATAAAACAAAATAAATTATCTGCATGTGTGTAGTTTTAATTTGAATTTGATGAGAAAAAGTAAGATAGATAACTAAAAGAATACACAACCGTGACCGATATAGTGTTAGATGATGTCAAATATTAAAGAGATAAAGCACATAAGAGGGTAGAAATAATACAGTGAAACATTTGCTTTTCTGCCACGTTTGGTTGCAGCCTTGTGATAAGATAAGGCTGCTCAGCCTCGTGCCTTCATGTCTGCCTTCCAGCCAACAAGAAAAAGGAAAGAAGTAAGGGAGCCTGTCTAAATTCAAAGGTTTGTGGCAATAATTAAATTGTAAAAGAATAAATGAATAAACAAAAACTTTGATGAACTCATATGAGACATCTGCTTACATATATTTGAGTTGAATGTCCATTGCATGACCTCCCCTGACTTGAAAAGAGATTGGAAAATACACTCTTTATTCTAGGTATCTGTTTACACACAGAAAAATCAAGATTTTATTAGTGAGGATCAATGGAAGATACTGTGGGCAGAGGAACTCTTGATACAGAGGATTAGGTATAAGAGAACCCCAAGTGGAAGAGACTCTTTTAAACTTGGATCTTGAAACTAACTTGAAATTAACCAGGTCAAGAAGAGTTGAAGGGAAGTATAATTGAAGCCAAGGAAAAAGCACATAGGCAAGAGTGAGCTTGGTACATTTAATAAACTCTCAGACCTCCTTTTTGGTACAGATGTTTGACAATGCTCACTAATAAGTTAGGGCTCAGAAAATATAGAAGAGCTGAATAAATAGATTTGAGAATTATCAGCATATAGTTAATTTTGAAATAATCAATGCAATGAAATCACCAACTAGAATATGTAGAGAAAGATAGGGGTCATATGTAAGTGTTGCCTAAAAAAGAGAAGAGTGTAAAAAAGAAAAAAAGAAATCTGAGAGAAAAGAAAATACTTATTATATGGAAAACTTAGTATTAGCATACTTAATATTAGAAGAATCATCAGAGACACATAATACTGAGAAGAAAAACTTGATAAAGAAATAAAAAGTCGAGCTAGGACGAACAATAGGATAATTCCATTGAATTTATCTTTGGGACATTTACTAGTAACTTTTAAAAGTTTATTTTCTAAAGAGTGTTCATTTAAAAACAGATTAAAAGGCATTAAACAGCAGATGTGGGGTGCAACTGAATGTTAATATTGGTACACAGGTCAGCCTGTGGGGCTGTGAATCAGACTTTGGTCAGAATTCAGCAGAATTTCAACTGAAAGTGAAATTTTAGAATAACAGACTAACTCTTTGTCTCCATTTTCAACATATAGATTACCTATAATAGTACCAATTTCAAAAGTTTGTAATGAAGATACAAGGGAATGATATATGTAAAAGTTTTTAGAATTATGCCAGGCTCAAAGTTGTAGGACAAATGCAGTGGTGCAGATAAATGAATAAGAAAAATTATGATAAGGGATATTGAGTTGGTCTTTAAAGAAACAAGAGGTGATAACTTCAAGGGCATGATTAGATGGTGGATTTTGCAGAATATGAGAAAGTTGTCTTTTTCTCTGCAATAAAGGGAAACTGAGAAGAGACAGAAACTTTAAAGCAGAAAGAAAAAATAATTAATGGAGTTTACAATGAAATATTTTTAAAGGTCAGCAAGACTGGTTCATTCAACAAACAAATGTGTACTTTGCTCCAGGCACTAGGAAAGGCAATGTGAATACGAGACACTTGATGCATCTAGAAAGTAATGGAGTAGGATGAAGTTGAAGGCCTAGGGATTTCAAAAAATATTTGGGAAACAGGTACCGTGAGTAGGAGGTGAAATAGTGTGTAAAGATTAGTAGAAAGCTGCAGAAAGAAGAGAATGAATGTATAATGGGCACAGGCAGCGTGATTTGATTACCTTAGTCTAATAGTTTAAAATTCCTCCTGCTTTTATAGAGAGAAACATTCAAATCAAGTTAGTGGGTGTGGTGGGGAAAGGATAGATGGAGAGGTAGAGAAAGAAAATGAAAATTTAAAGAGTAAAAAACTCTACCAAAGACTGCATAATTCATTCCAGCCCCTGTCCTTAGTCTCAGTTCCTCACATTACATTTTGAAGGCTGTTTTGATCTGGAGAATAATGAGGAGATTCACTAACCCTTGGTATGAGAAAGGCCTTTGGGTATTTTAAGAATATGCTATTCTACTTTATTATAATGATAGCTTTTTCTAACAGCAAGGGGCCTTGACTGTATAATTTCCCTTGTCTTTCTGTGGGTGACCTCCTGTTCAGACCAAGTCAGCTCATCTCACATTATACTCTATGATGACCGGGAAACTCTTGCAGCTGGGCGGTTACTCCTTAATTGCAGGCAGTCTATTATTCTTTAGATGAATGCAGTCAATTTTTGGATAGATCTCTAATGGCTTTTTAACTTTCTTAGATCCTTTGTTTTGTGCACATGAATAAATGTTATTCTGAAGAGCAACGTTGTATTTTATTGCCTTTAAAAACATCCATTTTTTCACTCTCTGATCAGGTTTCTCTCTTTGTGATGCTACACTTCAATACAGTGAATATGACTTAATAATTTCAGATAATTCTATAAACATATATATGGGTCACATGTATTTAGGCTTTGAGTCATATTCACTGTATTGAAATGTAGCATCAAGAAGAGGGAACCCATTCACACACATGTAGGGGTGTGTGTGTATATATACACATCCATGCATTTATAAAGGGATGCACTTTTTACATATCTACAAATAACAAAACAACAAAGAAAACTATCACAGTGTGCTTAGCTGTAAAAATAAATGGCTAGAAACTAGCCAAAAACTGATAAAGCACTGGAGATATTGTGATGAAGGCTCTGACATTATATATTTAAACCACATGAATTTGTACTTATATGTTCATACTTTCATCACGATATTTCTCATATACTTTCATTTCAATCACAGTGACAATTTTTGAGGTAAGGTCTTTTTATGTCATGCCTAAATTGTTCGAACAACCCTCTAATATAATTTCCAAGACTTTGATCTCTTCCCATAAACCGAGTCTTAAACATTACCACCAGATTTATATTCTTGATATAATTTTGATATTATATAAGTATTCTGGATAGTGTTTTTCAATAATGTGTTCATTAGTTTAATCATTTGTTCAGTCTGTCATTTGTGGTGCAGAATTAAGTCTTAGTGTTTGCTACTAAGAATGAGAAGTGATTTCGTTCAAGGAATGTACAAGTTAGTAGCTTGGTGCTTTTCTAAGAACACATCCAAATTGCTTCACTTATATTTATGCAAGCCTCCATTACTTAAATTTTAGCATCAACATGCTTACTTACACTGATCATCTGCATTCCAGAAAGTCTGCCCTGCGCTCTGCCTGCTAATTCTTTCTGGCATTTCTTTTTCCTTGAATTCCCCCACTCTATGTACTAAAATATTTATCTTTAAAAAAATAGCTCAGGCACCACTTTTGCATTTAAACTTACCCTGATTATATTATTGTGAATTATTTCAAAATAAAATAATGCCAATAACAATACAAGTTCATAATTAGAAGTGATTAGCATGTATACAACACTGTGCTAAAAGCTTTACATGGGTTATTTTTTAATACTTGAAACAACTGATTTATTAATTCAATAAATATTTATTGGACACTTACTATGTTATATATACTGACCTGAAGCTGAGATGCAATATAGACATTTTAATGAACCAGTCAAAAGGACAATTATGCTATGGAGCTTACCTTCCTGATCCGGGATGCAAGCAAATGAATAGGTAGATAATGGCAGGTAGTGATAAAACTCCAAGGAAAATAGCAAGACCTAACTTCTTTAGGAATACTTAATGTGACCGTTATGCTGGTGTTCTAAACTCCAAAGGAATGTGTGTATGTGTGTGTGTGTATGCTTTCTTTCAACCTAAAAGTATTTATTTGCATTTTTAATCATACTCGTTGACCATTTTTTTCTAGATTTAAAGTCTTTATATGAGGATTCACATGCAGAATACTAGTCATCTGTGTTTTTGTTGCATTACCTACACTAGTATCCCGTACAAAACAAACCTTAACTAAAGAAATGTATCCATATGGTACATCTAGTTCTAGATCCTTGAGGAATCGCCATACTGTTTTCCATAATGGTTGAACTAGTTTACAATCCCACCAACAGTGTAAAAGTGTTCCTATTTCTCCACATCCTCTCCAGCACCTGTTGTTTCCTGACTTTTTAATGATTGCCATTCTAACTGGTGTGAGATGGTATCTCATTGTGGTTTTGATTTGCATTTCTCTGATGGCCAGTGATGATGAGCATTTTTTCATGTGTCTGTTGGCTGTATGAATGTCTACTTTTGAGAAATGTCTGTTCATATCCTTTGCCCACTTTTTGATGGGGTTGTTTGTTTTTTTCTTGTAAATTTGTTTGAGTTCTTTGTAGGTTCTGGACACCATGGAATACTATGCAGCCATAAAAAAGGATGAGTTTGAGTCCTTTGTAGGGACTTGGATGCAGCTGGAATCCATCATTCTTAGCAAACTATCACAAGAACAGAAAACCAAACACCGCATGTTCTCACTCATAGGTGGGAACTGAACAATGAGATCACTCGGACTCAGGAAGGGGAACATCACACACCGGGGCCTATCATGGGGAGGGGGGAGGGGGGAGGGATTGCATTGGGAGTTATACCTGATGTAAATGACGAGCTGATGGGTGCAGCACAGCAACATGGCACAAGTATATATATGTAACAAACCTGCACGTTATGCACATGTACCCTACAACTTAAAGTATAATAATAATAAATAAATTAAAAAAAAAAAAAAAAAAAAGAAACAATAATATGGAAAGAGAGAGATTTAGGTGCAGTGTATTAGGGCCCCGCTGTGGAGATAGAATGAATGTGAGAGAAACTTTTAACTATTTCCATCGATTATTCCTTATACCAGAGAAGATGACGAGGAATGTACTTTTTCTCCTCATTCCAGTTAAAAGGAAAATAAAAACAGAACAAAATTCAAAAAAAAAAAAAAAAAAAAAAAAAGAAATGTATCCAAGTTTTCATATTAAATGCCACAGTTTAGAGTTGTTTCTAATAAATGAATACATATTTTTTAAATCACTGAATTAAAAAATAAATGTAATGAACTAAAGAAGTACTTTTCAAACATACGCCAAAAATTTAATTGATAAGTTTATCATATTTTTCTATTTATCATTGTAATACCAAGGAACAAAACTGAAAGACACATAGAAACCACAACTGAGAATATTCAGTCACCAACATTTTTTATATTTGAAATTTATCAATGATTCCACTTTGGAATCATTGGATTCCAAAATCAAATCATTGGATTCCAAAATCAAATCATTGTATTTTCATTCCATCCTTTATAGCAGGTTTACTTGCTAAGAAATATATTGTGAACATTTTTCCATGTACATAAGATCATGATCATGATTGAAAGCATCCCATGATACAGAAAAATAAATCACATTTCTTCCATTTTTATTCGTCCTAGGCCCTGTGATATGGTTTGGCTCTGTGTTCCCACTCAAATCTCATCTTAAATTCTACACCTATAATTCCCACATGTTGTGGGATGAACCCAGTGGGAGGCAATTTGAATCATGGGGGCAGTTTCCCCCATACTGTTCTCCTTGTAGTGAGTAAGTCTCTTAAGATCTGATGTTTTATCAGAGGTTTCCGCTTATGCATACTTCTCATTTTCTCTTGCCGCTGCCATGTAATAAGTGACTTTCACCTCCTGCCATAATTCTGAGGCCCCCTGAGATATGTGGAACTGTAAGTTCAATTAAACCTCTTTTTCTTCCCAGTCTTCAGTATGTCTTTATCAGCCACATGAAAATGAACTAATACAGTAAATTGGTACCAGTAGAGGGAGGTGCTTCTCAAAAGATACCTGAAAATGCAGAAGCGACTTTGGAAATGGAAACAGGCAGAGGTTGAAACAATTTGGGGACTCAGAAGAAGACAGGAAGATGTGGGGATGTGGAACTTACTAGAGATTTGTTGAATGGTTTTTCCCAAAATGAAGATAGCAATATGGACAATAAGATCCAGGCTGAGGTGGTCTCAGATGGAGTTGAAGAACTTGTTGGGAACTGGATCAAAGGTGACTCTTCTTATGTTTTAGCAAAGAGACTGGTGGCATTTCTCCCCTGCCCTAGAGACTTGTGGAATTTCAAACTCTAGAGAGATGATTTGGGCTATCTGGTAGAAGAAATTTCTAAGCAGCAAAGCTTTCAAGAGGTGACTTGGGTGTTGTTAAAGGCATTCAATTTTAAAAGGAAAGCAGAGCCTAAAATTTTGGAAAATTTGCAGCCTGACAATGTGATAGAAAAGAAAAATTCATTTTCTCTGCAGAAATTCAAGCCAGCTGTAGAAATTTGCATAAGTAACAAGTAGCCAAATGTTAAATCCCAAGACAGTGGGCAAAATATCTCCAGGGCGTGTCAGAGGTTTTCAAGACAGCCCCTCCCATCACAGGCCCAGAGGCCTAGGAGAAAATGGTTTCATGAGCAGGGCCCAGGACGCAGTGCTCTGTGAAGTCTAGGGACTTGGAGCCCTATGTCCCAGCGGCTCCAGTCATGACTGAAAGGGGCCAAAGGACAGCTCAGGCTGTTGCTTCAGAGGATGCAAGCCCCAAGCCTTGGCAGTTTCCATGTGATATCGAGCCTGCAGGTGCACAGAAGTCAAAAATTGAGGTTTGGCAACTTCTGCCTAGATTTCAGAAAGTGTATTGAAATGCCTGTATGCCCAGGCAGAAGTTTGCTGCAGGGGCAGGGTCCTCATGGAGAAACCTCTTCTAGGGCAGTTCAGAAGGGAAATGTGGGGTCAGAGCCCACAGAGAGTCCCCACTGGGACACTGCCTAGTGGAGTTGTGAGAAGGGGGTCACAGTCCTCAAGGCCCCAGGATAGTAGATCCACTGACAGCTTGCCCCTTGCACCTGGAATAGCCACAGACACTCAACTCCAGTCTGTGAAAGCATCTAGGAGTCCGTCAAAGCAACCCTGCAAAGCCATAGGGGCCGCGCTGCCCAAGACCGCGGGAATACACCTCTTGCATCAGTGTGACCTGGATGTGAGACATGGAGTCAAAGGAGATCAATTTAGAGCCTTAAAAGAGATCAATTTAGAGCCTTAAAATTTGACTGCCCTGCTGGATTTCAGACTTGCATGGGCCCTGCAACCCCTTTATTTGGGCCTATTTCTCCCCTTTGGAATGACTGTATTTACGCAGTGCCTGTACCCGCATTGTGTCTAGGAAGTAACTAGCTTACTTGTGATTTTTCAAGCTGATAGGTGGAAGAGATTTGCTTTGTCTCAGATGAGACTTTGGACTGTGGACTTTTGGGTTAACTGTGAAATGAGTTAAGACTTTGTGGTACTGTTGGGAAGGCATGATTGGTTTTGAAATGTGAGGACTTGAGATTTAGGAGGGGCGGGGGTGGAATGATAAGGCTCTGTGTCTCCACCCAAATCTCAGCTTAAATATTACTCTCATAATTTCCATATATGATGGGAGGGACCGGGTGGGAGATAATTTAAATCATCAGGGCTTCTCCCATACTGTTTTCCTGGTAGTAAGCCTCACGAGATCTGATGGGTTCATCAGGGATTTTTGCTTTTGCATCCTTGTTTTCTCTTTCCACTGCCATGTAAGATAGAGCCTTTGCCTTCGGCCATGATTCTGAGGCCTCCCCAGACATGTGGAACTGTAAGTCCAATTAAATCTCTTTTTCTTCCCAGTCTTGGGCATGTCTTTATCAGCAGTGTGAAAATAAACTAATACACACTATGAATTTGTAGCAAAAACTAAAATAGCTGGAAGTCTTCCAATGCACACTAAATTTAGCCAATATATGTGTGTCAAAATTTTAAAAGATAAACGGAGATTTTAAATAATTAATCAGCAGGTAATGAGGAAAATTATTGAAATTCAGTGCATATAAAGTAAAACACATTTTGTTACCATTAGAATGTACTCACATGAAGCTAAATTTAGATTTTAGTGTACACATTCATATTTACTCTCCACCTTCAGTAATACACGATTATGATTTAGCTCATAAAAATTATATTTGCTTAGACACTTGCTGCTTCATGATTAAGATTTGCATGGAAATAGATTATAAACAAACTTTATTAATTAAAGTAAGTGAAAGTCTTCAATAATTTTCAAAGCAATTCAGGTTCTGTCTTCTCTCTCTTACTATTCTTTTTCTCCTATCTCTTCTAGTTAAGTAGCAGTTTCCTAAGCATGAATTATCTTGATGTGTGAATGTCTATACTCACACTTTCTTTGTAAATTATAAGTACATAGCAACAATATACTGAAATTAGAGATGCTGCAGTTGTGTTCTTAAATTTAAATACCAATGTTGTAGTTTAAAAGGCAGGGCTCTTCTATTGTAATGGTTTAAAGGAAAATAGCTGTTGGGCAGAGAGTTCAGAGTTTTAATGTTACTTTTTATTGATTGATTGATTGATTGATTGATACAGAGTTTCACTCTGTCGCCCAGGCTGGAGTGTAGTGGCACAATCTCGGCTCAGTGCCACCTCCACCTCCCATGTTAAAGCAATTCTCATGCCTCAACCTCCCCAGTAGCTGGGATTACAGGTGTGTGCCACCACATCCGTCTAATTTTTGTAATTTTGGTAAAGATGGGGTTTCTCCATGTTGGCCAGGCAGGTCTGAAACTCCTGGCCTCAAATGATCCACTGGTCCCAGTCTCCCAAAGTGCTTGGATTACAGGCGTGAGTCACCATGCCCAATCTAATGTTACTTTAATAATAGTCCTGCAGATATATAGAGGAAATTTCTTCCAACATTGGGAAAAAAAAAATCATGATTTATTGTATTCTCTTAAATTGTTGTATGGGTTATCATTCCTTTATTTTTACTATTTAGTCTTTGTGACATTTTAAATTTTCAATCTGACTCTTCTAAATGATTTCTGAATGCACATGCAGAAGAATATCATGAAACATACCATTATGATTTTTACTACATATCCATAGATGGATATGCAGTTATGGTATCTCCTGATTTCGTAGTTATTTAATATTAAAGTTGCCAGAGCACACAAATCTTCATGTCTGCAAGATCTGGCAAAAGATCTGAGTTCTCCATGGTAATCACAGAAAGAATTCAAAGCACTTAATTAGTTTTACTCTGTTGCTTCTAATTTCTTTGACTTTGGAAATAGTGAGAGGAGATTATGAAATAATTTTATTTTAAAAAGTCAGAAAAAAATGTTCCTTTTTTTCATGGCAAGTGTTGAAGGAGCAATTCAAATACATTCAGTACATTCAAGATCCTCCACTTAAAATATTTTCTGCACAAAGAAAATGTTATCTGATATTCACAACAAATAAACAGATCACTGGGGAAGAGCAAACAGGAGCAGCAGCAACTACAATAAGAATGGCCGTTTATTGATGACTGACTCTTATCAGGCACTATGTTAAGAATTTTAAGGACATGTTTTAATTAATTCTTAATCATGGAGCAGCCATGATTTTCTCTATTTTACAGATGAGACAATCATGGCTCAAGAAAAGTTAGATAGCTTGTCAAGTTCCACACAGCTAAGAGGTAAGTCCACACCTAATACTGAAACAGGAAAAGTTCCTTTGTCCCCCTTGCAAGACCTGTGTCAGGGGTGTGGCTCGCTTCTTCAGTTCCTGCTGCTCAAAACCCCTAGGGAGAGCAGGCAGATGGGCAGGTCCTGGGGAGTGTGAGCTCCAACCCCACGGCAGCGTCTAGAGGTGAATGTTTTTGCAGCTCCTGAAGCTCCAGTGGGTATGTGTTACCCTGTGCTCTTTAGTTTTGCCATCTGTAGGTGGCTTGTGTTTATCCACTCAATTAGACCTTCTGCCTTATTGTAAGGATAGCGGACTTTCTGTCCTGGGTTCGTGCCTTGGTGTATAGGAAAAATGAGATCACACACGGGCTTGGAAAATGAGTGCGAAGTTTTATTGAAAGGTGGAGGTAGCTCTCAGCAGATGGATGGGGAGCCGGAAAGGGAATGGGGACGTGGATTTCCTCTGGAGTACGGCTGCTCAGCCGCGGGACTCTACTCCGGCCGCCCCGGGGAAACTCCACGGTCATTCTGCTGGTTGATGGCCTGCCAGCGTCTGCCAGAGCCTGTCGGTGTGCTCTTATGCCCACGTGTTCCTCTCGAAGTCCAACCCTCGTGTGCATGCCTGCTGGGTTCTCGGGGTTTTTATAGGCACAGGATGGCGGTGTGGCGGGTCAGGGTGGTCTTGGAAAATGCAATCATTTGGCAGGAAACCAGAAAGGCCTTTCCTCACCTAGGTCCATGAGCACAGGCCCAGGGGTGGAGCCCTAGCCGCAGACCACACCCTTCCCTTCCCAGCACTTCGCTCTCTCTCTCTCATATCAATAGCTAAACCTGTATGTTAAAAACTGAACGTGCCAACTTTATTTTTTTTTATTTTTTTTTTTTTGAGGTTGCCTCTCTTTCATTCTTTATTTATTTTTTAATTTGTTTATTATTATTATACTTTAAGTTGTAGGGTACATGTGCATAACGTGCAGGTTTGTTACATATGTATACTTGTGCCATGTTGCTGTGCTGCACCCATCAACTCGTCATTTACATCAGGTATAACTCCCAGTGCAATCCCTCCCCCCTCCCCCCTCCCCATAATAGGCCCCGGTGTGTGATGTTCCCCTTCCTGAGTCCGAGTGATCTCATTGTTCAGTTCCCACCTATGAGTGAGAACATGCGGTGTTTGGTTTTCTGTTCTTGTGATAGTTTGCTAAGAATGATGGTTTCCAGCTGCATCCAAGTCCCTACAAAGGACTCAAACTCATCCTTTTTTATGGCTGCATAGTATTCCATGGTGTATATGTGCCACATTTTCTTAATCTAATCTGTCACTGATGGACATTTGGGTTGATTCCAAGTCTTTGCTATTGTGAATAGTGCTGCAATAAACATACGTGTGCATGTGTCTTTATAGCAGCATAATTTAGAATCCTTTGGGTATATACCCAGTAATGGGATGGCTGGGTCATATGGTACATCTAGTTCTAGATCCTTGAGGAATCGCCATACTGTTTTCCATAATGGTTGAACTAGTTTACAATCCCACCAACAGTGTAAAAGTGTTCCTATTTCTCCACATCCTCTCCAGCACCTGTTGTTTCCTGACTTTTTAATGATTGCCATTCTAACGGGTGTGAGATGGTATCTCATTGTGGTTTTGATTTGCATTTCTCTGATGGCCAGTGATGACAGAATTGAATGGTGGATCAGTGGAGGATATGAAGGTACAGTGGAGCCAAGCAGAGGATTGGTGTGTCATAGAGCAGTGCCACTGATGAAGGGTACTTGGGAAAGGACCAAGCCAGGTTCCTCCTGTATAAGAGTTTCACCAGTAGTGTAGTAAAGAGGGACTGACACTTGATAATGGACTAATACTATGGTTATTTATTATCTGAGATTATTAAATTCCCGTTTATGCTTAAGGTAACTATAGAAGGAATCTTATGGAATTTCCCACGTTTGACAATTTTTGATTCACAAAAATGGAACATTTATATGATTCATCCTAACAGTAAACTATGTGGTGAATTTGAAAAAATAAATAAATAAATAAAACTGAACGTGCTCACTTATATATACTTCTAGCAACTGCACCCTTCCTTCCAATTTCTAGTTGCCTTATCCTTTTCCGTTTATGGAATTTCTGATTTAGATTTCCAACTACGTCTCTGGTATATTACCCATGTAATTGAGCTGGATATTATGCTTTAGTGGAACATGTTCTTTCACGTCAATCAAATGACTCTTTAGGTTTTGCGGATCCTCACCCTGCTTGTCCTTAGTTTTCATTCAGAGTGGCCGCCTCATCAGGGCACTACTCCTCATTGCTGTAGCCTGACTTTTCTTTTCCTCAGAACCCTCTCCGGCTGCAAAAATTAGCCCTTCATTTGACTGACTTGACTTCTGAGATGAGATGGTTTCTACTTCGATTACAAATACTTCCAAATAATTAATCCGTTCTTCCCAGTTAACGTGTCTAGTCTGCATTATGTTCCTGTTATATATAAACACAAAGCAGGACAAACTTCTATTTCTGAACTTTACTTTGTTTTGCAAAGTTTTTGAAAGTGTTTATTTAGTATTCTACTCTAAAGCATTTATGGTCAGGAAAAATTTCTACCATTCACTGTGTAACTTCTTTTCTCAAATTTTTGTACATAAGCTGAATGTTACCTTTCTTCATATCTTCTCTAGTGCAAAACCTTGCACCTCTTTTGTTCACTCCCCAGAGAAACCCTACTTTGAAGAAGAGAATATTTATTTGGTTAATGAATCAGTTGATTTATTTGGTACATAAAAAGATGTATTCCATAACTTTAAGTTGTTGAGAGTTTAAAGGGTAAATTAGACACATTACACAAATGCAATATAGAGAAGTTACTAGAGATAAATCCTGAACACTGTGAGAAAACCATGAGTGAATAAGCTTAAAGCTTAGAATGAGAAACAAATGATACTGAAGCAATATCCAAATAAGATATACCATTGAGAGTATGGATTCTGCTACATAGTAGCTCTTTTGCCTTCGTACTTTCTTTGTTCTTTGTTTTGGTCTTTGCCTGTTTCCTCATCTATAAAACTGTGCTAGCAATTGACCCTATCTTATAGTGTTGTCCTTGATAAACTTTAGCTGTAATGATGAGGACTATTATTCAAGAAAGACAAAGACTTCCTATGCATAAATCCTGGCTAACACGGTGAAACCCTGTCTCTACTAAAAAAAATACAGAAAACTAGCTGGGCGTGGTGGTGGGCGCCTGTAGTCCCAGCTACTCGGGAGGCTGAGGTGGGAGAATCGTGTAAACCTGGGAGGCGGAGCTTGCAGTGCGCAGAGATCGCGCCAGCACTCCAGCCTGGGCTGAACAGAGCGAGACGCTGTCTCAAAAATAAATAAATAAATAAATAAATAAATAAATAAATAAATAAATAAATAAAAAATAAAAAAAAAAAGAATCCTTGCAGGGAAAACACAGATATAAAGTTTGTAATGCACCCAGGAAAATAGGAATTAACCCTGGTTGGCAAGAGTTTGAAAAAGAATAGAAAGAGATGAAACCAGAAAGATAAGCAAGAAGGAATTAAATCAGTTTTCAGCTATAATGAAAATGTGATGTAAAAAGCTATTAGTTTCCACTATAATTTGTATCTCTTTTAAGATAATCAGCAGAGATACATTTGGAAAATGATTTTTTTTTTTTTCCTTGTGGTGGTTGAATTACTTGCTGAAAATCATAATAAGCTGGGATTTGGGAAACATGCTTTTGAGGGCCTATCATGAGACAATCTTAATCTACTTGTATGTTATTATACATGCATTCAGAGAAGTTTGTTTCAAGGTCTAACCTAATTTAAGATTCCAAGATCCCATGTCATTAATGTACTCACCTAGTTAAAATGCCATGTACATTTTTATTAGTTGGTTTTGAACTTGAAGCAAGTAGTTGAAAGCACCTATGACTGACATTTCCCTCCTCTGATAGAAAACTCACTTAGACTGATTAACAGACATAAAAATAAATCATAGTGAATTGAAACTTGAGATGATGTAGCCATTGAAACCAGTGATCATTTTGCAGTTGCTATACAAAATGACCCTCATTATCATTTTAACCTGCTTAAATATTTTATCCAGGAAATATTTTACAAATAGTGTATTAATTATAAATAAAAAAAAAAAACCACCATGGTTTATTTTTTAATCCCTGAAACAGAGGAATCGCTCCTGCTGTGCTTGCTTAAAAGGTTGCAAAACATTTTCTTTAATCGTCCCTCAAACTCTACTAGAAATCAGGGTCCCTTCCTCATTAAAGACTTTGGCCCTTCAACTTGAGATTATCTGCTTCAAATTATAGTAAAACTTTCTTGAGGAACATTTTACCTTTGACCTTGAAAAATTATTTTACTAGAGTGGGAGTGTGAAAGTGAAACAGCCTGGGAGAGAGAGATAAAAATTATGGAACTAAATAAAATAAACTAATTTTACACTCATAATATAATACATAGTAGGCTTGCAAATATTTAGTAAATGAATGCATTTCAATGAATTTAGATATTTTGCTAAATATTATTATCTGTCCACAGGTAATAGTGGGAATTTCTAATTAAATTCCATATTGACTTAAAAAAATCCCCTCGCATAGTTGCCTAATTATTTTTTAACAAAACCGCTACTGCAAGTTTATGTCTATCACTCCTTTACAAAATTTTAAAACATGGCCCACTGCAAAGACACAAACTAGATTTTGATTAGCAGAAAGCAATAAAACACATATTTGGAAGTATCAGAATTGTGAAGGGAGTGTGTGTTTTCTACAGGGCATATTACCAATATCTTTAAGAACGGAATATTGGTTTAGTAGGAACTTAGAGATTGAAACTTTGTGAACATTTCCTATTAGTCTTCAGTAAGGTATGGTGTAATGTATCACAAGGGACCAGGGATCATAAGTTGATTTTCACCACCTGTATTCCTTTTTCCCTTTGTCCTTCACTGAATCTTAGGCTTCTTTTTTCTACCTCTGAAGTACCCCTTAGGGACTAGTTAAACCAAGATAGAACATTCACCTGCTACCGTTTCAGTCCTTGAGAAGAATGTAACAAAGTTAAGAAAGAGAGACAAAAAAGAGGGAAATAAAAAAAATAGAAAAATCCAAATTTACAAAAGAAAATCATAGGCTATTATCAGTAATAAACTTTGGCATGCGTGATTTGAAACCTAAGTGTGCCAATAAGTCCGCCATTAGAAAAGCATGTTAGATTTATCATGTACATTTTTAATGTTCTCCTTAATTTAGAAAAATGCTTCACAGTGAATGTGATCAATTTCCTTTTATATTCATTTATTTTTAGCAAATCCTCTCTGAGTCGATGTCATCAAAATCTCAATGTTAGAGATATGGATGCTGCGGTGCAGAGAGTGACTGCTGGTCATGAATAAAGGTAAACCAAGTACCCTCCTTCAATTGGTAATCGAAAGAATCTTAGTTACATTTAGAATTTGTTCTGTGCCAATGTAATTATTACACAGAAAGAAAGGTAAGACAAAGTTGCTTAAGAGAATTCTTCAAGGTTATTTCACTGCTCTCCTGCTTTTGTCTGCTCCAGAGGCAGCAGAACCTTGACTGTAATGTCATGTGGCGTCCACCCCATCCAGGTTGAAACAGATAGTTAGCTACGTAGATACAATGCTAAGTTATAAGGCTTTTTTTTTTTTTTTTTTCCTTTTCCTATTCAGAACTTTCAAAGACTGCTAAAGGAATGATTGCACTGACATTTCTAAGAGGAACTATGTCAAGTTAAGTTCAAATACTTTTTGTATACACAAAATATCAAGGTGCTAATTTCAGACACTGATTTTTCTCTCACAAAGTATTTAGGGATAACTGTCACAGCTAAGGAAATAGTTCAAATCAAGTTAATATTATTTTCCTTATTTTCCAAATCTTGTGGCCTGAATTTTTTTATGAGCTTATTGCTTCAGCACTTCAATGACCCTCTTTTAGTTTTGTTTATACACTTATTCAAATAATAGTTAATAACAGAGCATTTATTGATTTCTAAGAAATGCTTAATTTCCTCCAAAATGCTATAGTCATGCCTGAGTCTCCAGTACTTTCTTTCTAATCGGAGAACTCAGTGTCTAAATTTGTGTTTGTTTTGGTGGTTCTATTCTGTAAGCACCAACAATCCTCTGTGCAGGAGACAGAATTTTAAAAACCTCTTTGGCGATAATTCACAATTTAAGCATTTTAGGATTAATGTTCAAGTTCTGCTATAGCTATTATAGGGAGACTTATAAGAGAACATGTTAGTATTGTTCCTCCTGAAAAGGGAAAACACATTCTTTGGAATAAAATAAAATGAGAAAATCTTAAAGTGGAGACTCAGATGCACGTGAGTGGAAATTATATTTCTTTCAGGTTTTTGATCTCTAGATTCTTGACTGTCTATAGCATTAGATACCAGAAGACAATAGATAAAAAAGAAATCCTATTTTATATATATATATATAAAGGGATGAGCTTCTGGGTTCTAAATTCCGATCCTGTCACTTTTCATCATGTGTGAGCTTGAACAAATAATCTAATATCTCTAAGTCTGCTAGAAATCTACTAAAACAGAAAGAAAAAAAATTAGGAAATATGAAAAGGAAGTTAAATAATTGAAAATATGTAGAAAATAAAACAAACTAAGAAATAAAAAGTGCTAGAGTCATATTTATCTGATCTGATGGGAAAACTGAGATTTCAGATTTAAAGAATTCATTATTTGAGAATAGAATATAAATTTAACAATAAAACCATCTTATAAGTTACAAAATAATGAAATGATGAAAGCTTCCAAAGAAAGGGTAAAAACTATATGTAAAATATAAACCTTCCAACAGAATATTTAACTTCACTCTCTGATTAAAAATAACTGAGGAATACCTTCAAATTTAGACCAAATTTAGACACAATTTAAGAATTTTATACCCAGCTTTCTATTTTAAGTATGAGTTATTAAATGATGAATTTTAAATTTAAAAGTGTAGCTCTATAAATTTCGCACATTTCTAAGATTTATTTATCTCATAGAAACGCCAAACATTCTAGCAGTCCCATTTCTGGGTATACATGCAAAGGAAGCAAAATCAACATCTCAGGAGAAATCTACACCGTATATTTATTGAAGCATTAGTCACAATAGTCAACACAGTCCAGCATAAGTATCTCTGGACAGATAAATGGATAAACAAATATGAGATGCAAACACACATTCACACAATGAAATATTATTCAGCCATATAAAGAAGTCAATCTTGCCATCTGTGACAACAGAGACAAACCCTGATAAGTGAAAAAAATCAAACATGGATAGAGAGATATTTTAGGAACATATATAATCTAAACTTAAACTCATAGAAGCAGAGAGTAGAATAGCAGTTGCTAGATGATGAGGGTTGAGATAAATGGGGAGATGTTGATCAAAGAGTACAAACCTCAAATTATAACAGGAGTCATTGGGGAATCTAATGTACAGCATGGTGACTATCGTTAATAACATTGTATTGTTTACTTGAAATTTGCTAGAAGAATAGATTGTTAGTGTCCTTAGCATGCACACACTCACACACACATCCACACACCCACACACACAAAAAAACCGTATGTGGTGATAGAGATGTTAATTAATTCCACTGTGATAATCATTTTTACAATGTACACATCTATCAAATAATCATGTTGTATACTTTGAATATATACAATTTATATTTGTCAATTATACTTCAATAAAGCTAGAAAAAAGGTTTGTCTAGCTTATAATTTATGGAAAAAACAGTAAAATATAAAAACTGACTCAAAGAGAATGCAAAAAGCAGATACATTTTTGAGCAATCAGGAAAGTCAAATAAATGTGCTTATAATGCAAAACTAGATTTTTTTTTTTAAAGGGAGGTTATCAATTGCTCCTCTAACAGACAAATTCATTTGTATCTCTATGGAAGAGAATAAATTACATTACTATTTGTTTTCAACATCTTAGAGAGTAATAAAATAAGTCAAAGACAATGAAAGGCAGAGACTCCATACAATAATGTAACCCAGAATAGGTTATAGTTTTTCAATGAAAAGATAGTTTTTATTCTATTTCAAAGTATTTTACAGAGTTTAAATGAAATGACATTTTTGTACATGAAAATACTGTCAATACTTTCTATGCATATTTTTTGAAATACAACCAGTACAAAAGTAAAATATACAGAATGAAAGTGGAATTTTGTACACAGATCTGATTATGGCTTACTTAATATATTGTTTTGATAAGACAGAAGGAAATATCACAAATATGGTTTTCTCCTATAAGACTTTCTCCTACTTCATTTCTAGTAATGGCACCTCTTTTGGCCTTTAGGGAAAATGTGTCTCTCAATATTAGACAATGCTTTGATCATGGAATTAATAAATTTAGGCTTTGATTTAGTGTGTTAATTAGAAAAATGCAGTAGGTGAATACAGGAAATGAATACATTCAGTAAAATTAGACAATATAATACCCATCTAGGAGAGGGATAAAATAAGACACAGTGGTTGATAGATTGTGAGTCATGGAGAAGATGAAAACAAGCAAAAAATAGTATGCAAAACAGAAATAATCCCAAATGCAATAGAAACTAAAATATATGTACAAGCATACCTCAGAAATATTGTAGGTTCAGTTTCAGACCATAATAAAGCAAATATCATAATAAAGCAAGAATGAAGCACATGAATTTCGGGGTTTCCATTGCATATAAAAGGTTAATTCTATACTGTTTATACTATACTGTAGTCCATTGAGTGTGCAATGGCATTATGTCCAAAAAAGTACATATTTTAGTTCAAAAATACTTTGTTGCTAAAAAGGACTAATAGTTAGCTGAGATTTCAGCGAACCATAATCTTTTTGCTGGCGGAGGGCCTTGCCTTGATGTTGGTGACTGCCAACTGATCAGGGTGGTGGTTGCTGGAAGTTAAGGTGGTTGTGACAATTTCTTAAAATAAGACAATACATTTTGCCCCATTATTTAACTCCTCCTTTCAGGAAAGATTTCTCTCTAGTATGTGACGTTGCTTGATAGCATTTTACCCACTAGAACGTCTTCCAAAATTGGAATTAATCCTGTCAAACACTGCAAATGCTTTATAAATTAAGTTTTCATGTAATATTCTAAATCCTTTGTTGTCATTTTGACAATGTTCATAGTGTTTTTACCAGGAGTGGATTCTGTCTCAGGAAACCACTTTCTTTGCTCATCCATAAGAATCAACTCTTCATCGATTCAAGTTTTATCATGAGATTGCAGCAATTCAGGCACATCTTCAGACTCCACTTCTAATTCTAGCCTCTTGCTATTTTCACCTGCCATTTCCATCTGTATTTATTTCCTCCATAAATCATGTCTTGAACCCCTCAAAGTCATCCATAAAGGTTGGAATCAACTTCTTCCAAACTTCTGGTAATGATATTTTGACATCCTTACATGAATCATAAATTTACATAATGGCATCTAGAATGAAGACTTCTTTCCAGAAGGTTTTCAATTTACTTTGCCCAGATCCACCAGAGGAACCACTATCTATGACAGCTATAAACTTACAAAATGTATTTCTTAACTAATAAGACTTGAAAGTTGAAATTATCCCTTGATCCATGGGTTAAAAATGGATATTGTGTTCACAAGTATGAAAACAACATGAATCTCCTTGTACATCTCCATCAGAGCTATTGGGTGACCTGGTACATTGTTAATGAGCAGTACTAGTTTGAAAGAAGTCTTTTTTTCTCAGCAGTAGGTCTCAAAATTGGGCTTAAAATATTCAGTAAACCATGCTGTAAACAGATGTACTGTTATCCAGGTTTTGTTGTTCTATGAATAGAGCACTGGCAGAATAGATTTAGCATCATTCTTAAGGGTCCAAGGATTTTTGGAATGGTAAATGAATATTAGCTTCTACTTAAAGTCAACAGTTGAATTAACCTCTAACAAGAGAATGAGCCTGTCCTTTGAAGTTTTGAAACCACCTATTGACTTTTCCCCTCCAGCCCTCAAAGTTATAGATGACATCTTTCTTTTATTTTCTTTTTCTTTGAGACGGAGTTTTGCTCTTGTTGTCCAGGCTGGAGTACAATGGTGTGATCTTGGCTCATCACAGCCTCCGCTTCCTGGGTTCTAGTGATTCTCCCGCCTCAGCCTCCCGAGTAGCTGGAATTACAGGTATGCACCACCACACCCAGCTAATTTTGTATTTTTAGTAGGTACGGGGTTTCTCCATGTTGGTCAGGCTCGTCTCGAACTCCTGACCTTGCCCGCCTCAGCCTTCCAAAATGCTGGGCTTACAGGCATGAGCCACTGCGCCTGGCTCAGATGGCATCCTCTTTCGATAAAATGGTTGTTTTGTCTACATTGAAAATCTATTGTTTATGTAGCTACCTTACCCAATGATCTTAGCTAGATCTTCTGGATAACTTGCTACAGTTTCAACATCAGCACTTGCTAGTTCACCTTGTATTTTCATGTTACAGAGAGAGCTTCTTTTCTTAATCCTCATGAACCAACCTCTGTTTGAATTTTCTTCAAGAACATTTCCTTTGCATTCACAGATGGGCTGTTTGGCACAAGACACCTAACTTTTGGTCTATCTTGGCTTTTGGGATGCTTTCCCCACTAAGCATAGTCATGTCCAGCATTTGATTTAGTGTGAGAGAGATGTAATGCTTCCTTTCACTTGAACATTTAGAGGCCATTGTAAGGTTATTAATTGGCCTGATTTCAATATTGTGTCTCAGGAATAGGGAGACCAGAGAAGAGGGGGAGAGATGGGGCAATGCCCGGTAGGTGGAGCACTCAGAACACACTCAGCGTTTATTTCAGTTCAGTTTTATTTGGATGTAATTTGTGGCACCCCAAAACAATTATGATAATGAAATCAAAGATCAGTAATCACAGAAAACCATAGCAGACATAATAATGAGAAAAATGTTCAAAATATTTTGACAATTAAAAAATGTGACACAGAGACACGAAGTGAGTATGTTCTATTGGAAAATGGTGTCAATAGACTTTCTTGATACAGAGTTGTCACAAACCTTCACTTTGTAAAACACACAATATCTCCAAAGTTCTATAAAGCAAAGTGTAATATAAGAATATATGCCTGTATTTAGATTATACTTTTTCCTTTTTAAAAAGTGGTTCTAGATTAGACTCTAGAAAAAAGCAAAATAATTATGTGCTGTTACCCAAAAAAAACCCAAAATATAATGGCAAATAAAGTTTGAAAATAAAGAGAATAGATTACATAAACTATAATTATATAGAATACACAGAATATTCTCTCTGTAATATAGAATACATATAATTATACAAACATATATAATATAATTCAGTGTGATAACAGATTATATTATACAATCTGCAAAATGTAATGGGGCACCTTTGTAATACTTGGATACAAAAGGATTTCTGTTATATATTGTTAAGTAAAAAACTTGAGGTGTAGCACAGTGTGTATACTATGGTATCATTTGTGTTAAAAATTAACATGTATTTTTTTGTAAATGTGTACTTATATACACATAGACCATCCTAGAATGATGGATAGGAAACTGGCAACACAGGCTACCCCTGGAGAAGAAACTGTGTGGTTGAAGTTAGGAGTGAAAAAGAGAAGTACTATCCATTGGCAAGTTTTAATTTTTATGTCTTGTACATGCAGTCAATACATTTTTAAAATTTACAGTATTTTATGAGCCAACAAAAAAGTGCAGGAATGGCCAAAGGAATATGAGACAAATTGGTAAAGCAGTAATAACTCAGAAAAAACTAAGAGGGGTTTTTTTTTTTTCTTTTTTTTTTTCTTTAGGATAAAGGAAAGAATTTGAGGAAAGATATTTTAAGCTTGAACCAAAGTAAATCTAACAAAATAGTCTAAATATATAAAACAGTTAACTATATTAAGAGAAAATGTTCTAAAATACTCAATTATAGAATATAATTTGTGGCAAATCCACCCTTCTGGTTGCCTAGGCACACAAAAAATTGGAGATACCATTGATGCACATATCTAATCTAACTGAAAACACGGTTAGCACTACTTGGAAATACATACAGAGTATCATCATTTCTCAACATTCTCCTACTATTACCTGGAACCAAGCCACCATCATCTCTCTTCTGAATGACTGCAACAGGGATCTAAATGATTTCCATGAAAGCTGAGACTTATTTTCAAATTAAAATCAGTTCATTGTGTTTGTCTACTCCAAACTCTGCAATAGTTCTGCATTCCAGGCAGGTGTAGCCTTGGTAGGTCACCGTAAGAATTTTGGTGTTTTCTGATAGATCGTACATGTGTACTACAAAAGATTTCAAGCTTTCTGGGCATGAGCAATTGAAAGAATAGATTTCCTACCAATATCCTCCCTATGACACATTGAAGTTGCTCAGTGAGTAGTAACCAAATGTATACAAGAATGACTGAGTAAATAAATCTTCTGATATGCTTTTCTCAGAAATAGAAAGACCAAACAACTTAAAAGATACAAGATAGAGTAAACATTCATAATGCTAGCATTAAAACTGATGTAACAGATATATAGAGTAACATTATTCCCCAAATTAGTGCATATTGTTTTCAAAAATACATAAAACTTTTCAAGAAATAATAGCATAATAATCCTTGAAGGAAGTAGTAAATATATTCCAAATAATCAATATCAAATATGCCACATCCTATGACAATAGTGCAGCAAATTTGATTTTAAAATGTCTTACTCCTTCAAGAAATAAGAAATTCCACTCAGAAATAAACTAACATCTACCTAATTTATAGATGAAAAAGAAATAATATTATAACATAATTATAAAATAAATTGCTAAATTTTGAGGTGAATAACAAACGCTAGGTATTAAAAATTGTAAGATATGCCCAAAGGACTTCTTAAAAATAATTATATACACATATATTATTTACATTATTTTTCAAAAATCTACCAGAAATATAAAGTAGAACTAAAGATTAGAAACTAAATATAGCAAAAGAAAGTAAAATATAAAAATAAGAATGAATTTAATAAAAGTCATATATTTAATGAATATTTCATTCTGAAAAAAAGATGAATAAAATGAACAAATGTCTGACAAACTCACCACAAACAAAACTGAGAACACAAATGCACACATACGTGCTTTATTAGGAAAGACAAAATGCAAACAGTGCAAGATTAAGCATAAGCTTTTAAATATCATAAAACAACAGTATGATGAAAATGCATGGCAAAATAAAAGCTTCAATGAAACGTACAGTTTTTTAAACAAAAACAAAGCAGTAATTTTGGCTCAAGAAGAAATATTAAATCTGATTAATCAATATTAATTCAAATAGCAGAAACAGTAGAAATTTGCCCACATAAACTTCCTGTTTCAGGTTATGTTGATGGCAAAATTTATCAAACCTTCAAACAAATGATGAGTCTTCTGTTATAAACACACAAAACCATTTTATGATACTATTAACACTTTTATACCAAAATGGGACAAGAACTGTTTAAGAAAAAAGATTATTAGTCAATTTCTCCTATGAACATTTCATGAAAAATTATTAAATTATTAACAAACTTTACTTAGCAATGCCTATTAAAAATAAGAATATGTCAAAACCAAAAAATATGAGTAAAATATATTTTATATTTCTGGTTATAAAAGGAGACCTGAGTTAATGTTGATAATTTATTGTGTTTATTAATGATGATAAATAAATTTCTCCCTAATTAGTTATATAATAAGTGTATAAATTCGAAGTAATTTTAGTTGAAATCTAGTCAGTGATGTGTCCTAAATATTAAAACAAAAAATATTACCTAGAATTGTAAACACAGCTCAAAAACAGTGAAGAAAATGCTTTAAGAAGAAGAAAGAAATAGGAAGAAATCAACCTACTTAATATCAAGATAAGTTTATCAAAATCTAAATAATATAGTGAGTGAAATATTTTCTGTAAAAGCAAAAATGTAAATGAAATGTCCACAAAAAATAAGGAATAAATAATGATATTTATACCAGTAGGGATAAGGCAGCCAACATGGCTGAATGAAATCTACATTCAACATTTGGATACATTTGAAAAGGTAAATTGAAACACAGAGAAGTACTAGTATTTGTAGAGGTACATGTTTACTTTTTAAAGCATACATGAGAAAGATATATAGTTACCAGAACACTAGTGACATTTAGACAAGAAGAAAAGTAAATGAGACCGTGAAGGTGAGATGGGTGTGGGGACATCAAATGTATAATTAAAATGCTACTTTTTTAAACAAAATGAAACCAGTAGAACCATATGTTAATTTTTAAAATATAGATGTTGGGTGCCTAGGTGTATATTTATTGTTCTACTCCAGTTTTCTATAGGATTGAAGTATTTCATAATTTAAAACAAAACTGATTTTAAGTAAAGAATTAAAATTTTGATAAGTGATATCTACAAAGAAAGAAATTTTAATGCCTGTTGCATTTCCTTTCTGAAAATGTATGGAAAGTCTCTTAATTTATCTCCTGTGTCTTCATCTGAGACGAAAATCATACTGTCCAAGACTTCAAAAAAAAAAAAAAAAAAGTTACAGGAATCAAAGAATCACATGATATAACATATGTAGAGGTTTTTGTAACGTATATTTATCGCAGTCCCAGATGTCAATTGCCATTATTTTTCTGTTGTAAATAAAATTACTGCAAGCAATATTTTATTGTATTTTTTTTTTAATCTTTGCCAAGTTACTTAGAGCTTAGATTCTAACATAGATGGAAACTGAAAAATCTGACATCCTGTGCAATATATCTCTGGGATCATGGCCTATGTTTGTACATATTTTAGAAATGGAGATGGAGTTGGAGTTTTAAAATTAATCTTCTAATATTACTCGACTTCTGAATGTACACAATATTTCAAAATATGTATAGAATATACGTTTTGCAAACGATATTGATGCAAAATCTTTATGAAACATTAGATTGACATGTGCATTGCATAAATCAAAATATTAAGAGAAGAAGAGGAGAGAATTTATGAAAAAGAAGGAAATCCCTGCAATGGGAATGGAGCAAATATTCAGCATTTTCTAAGTTGCAAGAGAAGATCTCGTGGAGAAATTAATTATCTGTGGTAAATGTTTAAGGGCAGAGTGAACAAGCAATGCAATTATACATTGTAGTTTTCTGACTTACAAACCAGGAGCAAGAGGCCCCTGAGCTGGGTTGCACTGAATGGAAGGATGCTGGTCAAATAGCTTCTCAACTTGGCTTTCTAAATACTTTATGCCCATTGACTCTGTGTGCTTTGTAATTGGGCCTGATAGTTCTGTAATTACTTTGTCTCAACAAACACTGAAATTGTGAATAGGTTTTATTTTTTCATTTGTGTTTTTCTTGCCAGTTCCTCCTTTGGGACGGTGTGACTGTAGCAACTTGATGAGAATGCGTTTGTGGGAGAGGAATGTGTCCAGTGATTGTTTATCTTTCTTATTTCTGGTTTACTCAGCTTTGCTGCATAGGCATTGTAGCTCACCCTCCAATTTCCCAGGATGACAGTAATGCCTTTACTGAATTTACCTTTGTTACCTAGCTATTGGAGATTAATGTTGGAGAGAAGTCTGAGGTCAACTCTGCTTTGGAAGAGAGGGGTTCAACCAAAAGGCCAAGAATGTCTTTAGAGACAAGACAAGGGCCTGACTTCCACTTGTTTGAAGCTTGTTAGATCAGCACGATTTATGTAACTGCTCAAGTTACACAGTTTTTCTGTGCATGTATTTTTATGCCTTTGTGCAAACTAACTTATAATGATTCTGTACATTCCTAACCTGCCGTTCTGAATCCTTCAATAAAATACTACCCTCACATCACAGTTCTGCTTATAGCTAGAGAGGCTTAATTCTCATAGAATCATCCCTTGTCTAGGCATTGGGGCATACACTAATGTATGGTTTCAAAATTAACAAAAATAAAATCACAGGGTGTGACTGAAGGCTGATGTTAGTCATTTTTCAGGGGATATGATTATTTGAACTTTGTTGATCCCGGAAAGTTCTATGACATGACCTTTTCACAGCATCTATATAATAATCTCCTATTTTGTGTAACTGACATAAAAAACTCACAAAAGTAACTGTTCCAAATGAAACAGAATGTCTTGAAAATTCAGAATAAGTTTAATTACTGTAATTTGCACTTTATATTTTTTCTATAACATATAGTGCCAAATGAATAGACTTGGAGTCAGGCAGAAGTATATGTTAGAATTTTTATATTTTATTATAGGGCTGTTAATTCTTGCCAGCATTGTCCTAGGCAATAGATAAAGAAATCACCTGGTGAGCTGGCTGAATCCAAATATTGATTCACTATAAATGTAATGGGATCAGACAATTTGCATTAATCAAATAAAATAAATAACTTAATAAATACAAAAATTCTAGGTATTTATTACCACAGGTGGTCTATAAATAACATCTCAATAAATAGAGGCAAAAATCCCTGTGCCTAAATAGAGATTCTCTTGATTTTAATATAAACCATCAACCAGTGGCTGATGCTTGCTTTAGGCATAACTGTAGGGAAAGACACAACAGTATTGAAAATGTAATCTGTGCAGTGTTCTAGTCCATTTTAACAGCATTCAATGACAGGCTGTCATTGATTATATTGAAAGCATTAACAGCTCCTTAACAAACAAAAATATGTCTTAGTATTCACCGTTGTATTAGAGAAATACAGAGCACAGTTTTATCTGTCCTTATGCTGGTATTGCTTCTCTACGATTTAGTACTGTGCAGTTAGGCCACATTTATTAACACTTCTCCAAAGATAGGCAAAACCTGATTAAGAACGATGGCGCTACAGAATCTACCAGGGCTGACAGAAGAAAGAGAATCATCAGCTGGGATAGGGCAAGGCAATTGGCTAAAGCAGCTTAGACAAAATTTAATCTAACCCTGAGAAACCGGCACCCTGGAAAATTTGAAGTGACCCTGGATAGAAAAGAGGCACCCTAACAGATGAACAGAGTTTAGCAGCAAGAGCTCCAAACATAGTTATTATTTTTTATTCAAGTTTTTGTTTGTTTGTTTGTTTGTTTTTGTTTTTGTTTTTAATCAACAAACCCACAGATTTCAGGAATCAGCATCAAAGTTGATTCTCAGAAAGGCAACAAGTTTCCAGCTCCTAGGATGGTTGACCAGTTAATCAAGTCAGGCTCTAATGCTGAGAGTAAAACGTGGACATAGAATTTGAATGCAACAGGCTTCAAACCCATCGCATTTCTGATTGTAAATCTCGGGCTCTTTAAATACCCTCAAAGTCATAACCACGGTAGGGGGCATGTATCACAGAGAATAAGGCAGAACTTCAGTGCAGAGTGGAGACGTTTTTCATGAAGGTAGCCGATATTAAGACACCAAAAGATGTACACGTTTTAGTTAGGCCAGTAGCTACTTTTATAAAATCGTTAATGATGATTCTGAAGGGGAGGGAAAGATGGACAATAACTGCAGTAGTCATTTTATGAAAATGCATTTTACATAGTCAAAATAACAGGACTGTAAAATTGTTTAATTTTGCCTTCTGTAGTTGGATCCATTTGAATTTACAAGTGAAGTCATATCTCCTTCAGGGGTGATTATATAAATTCATTGCATAAATTAAATTTCAGGTAAATGCACTGTTACCTTGAAAATTCCTTTTTATTTATTTTTTGACCTTTGGTGACGGATGCAGTCTTTCTAAGTCTATTAACCAGTTTACCCCCCAATCCTATATAAGATCATCGTTTTCTCCAGGTATAGCAGATGAAGGGGTTGTTTTGGTCATATTTTGTTGTGAAATTGTACCCAAAATTCATATTTTTAATTCTAGAACTTTAGCATTGCAAGATGCTTTCATCATGGGAGGGTCATAGAAACTGAAATGCACTAAAAGAATGACAAACAGATGTACCTCATTTCATCTTTATTTCAAGGACAGGCTCAATTTGAACTATTTGTTCCTACTGTTTCTTCTCCCCATTGTCTATATTATATAGTCTTGTAAATTAATGATAATAGCTAACTAACATGAATTCAGGAGTTAATATCAGTAACTTCTCACAATAGTATTATGTCAATTTTACAAATAAGTCTGAGGAAGGAATAAATCATAAGATTTCTCATGATCACACAACTAGAAATCAGCAGAACCAAGATGTAAAGACAGGTCCTCAGGTTCCAGAGTCCAGTGATAAGCAGAATTCTACAATGGCACCCTGTATAACCCTTGAAACTGAGAGGTAACAATGTGCTGGCAGCCATTCTGGTGGCACTTGAGGAGCCCTTCAGCCTGCCTGGGCACCGTGGGAGCCCTTCTCTGGGCTGGCTGAGGCCGGAGCCTCCTCCCTCTGCTTGCAGGGAGGTGTGGAGGGAGAAGCAAGGGAAGGAACCAGGACTGCACTTGCCGGCTGGTGTGAGTTTTGGCAGGCATGGGCACGGGCTGAGTGGCCTGCAGGCACCGCCGACCCAGGGCAGTTAGGGGCTTAGCACCCGAGCCAGCAGCTGTGGAGGTTGTGCCGGGTCCCCCAGCAGTGCCCACCAGACAGCACTGCACTCAAATTCTCCCAGGGCCTTACCTGCTTCCCCCCGGGACAGGGCTAGGAACCTGCAGCCCACCATGTCCGAGCTCCCCCACTGTGGTGGGCTCCCCTGTGGCCTGAGCCTCCCCAGGGGCCCTGCACCCTGCTCTGTGGTGCCTGGTCCCATCTACAGCCCAAGGGCTGAGCAGTGCAGGCGCGGCTGGGGACTGGGGGCAGGCAGCTCCCCCTGCAGCCCGGGGGAGATCCACTGGGTGAAGCCAGCTGAGCTCCTGAACTGCATGGGGACTTGGAGAACTTTTATATCTAGCTGGAGGATTGTATGTGCACCAATCAGCACTCTGTGACTCTGTGTCTAGCTCAAGGATTGTAAATGCACCAATCAGCACTCTGTATCTAGCTCAGGGTTTGTAAATACACCAATCAGTACTCTGTGTCTAGCTCAAGGTTTGTAAATGCACCAATCAACACTCTGTCAAAATGGACCAATCAGCTTTCTGTAAAGTGGACCAAACAACTCTCTGTAAAATGGACCAATCAGCAGGATGTGGGTGGGGCCAGATAAGGGAATAAAAGCAGGCTACCCCAGCAAGCCAGGGGCAACCCATTCCGGTACCCTTCCAGGCTGTGGAAGGTTTATTCTTTCACTCTTTGCAATAAATCTTGCTGCTGCTAGCACTTTGGATCCACGCTGCCTTTATGAGCTGTAGCACTCATCAGGAAGGTCTGCAGCTTCATTCCTGAAGCCAGCGAGACCACGAACCCACCAGAAGGAAGAAACTGCCGCCATATGTGAACATCTGAAGGAACAAACTCCGGACACACCATCTTTAAGAATTGTAACACTCACTGCGAGGTTCCACGGTTGCATTCTGGAAGTCAGTGAGACCCAGAACCCACCAATTCCAGGCATAGAACTATGCATTCGATAAATATTACTATTTTGATTAGGTTTGTTATATAGCACAGTTGACCTCAAATAGGAAGACAGTTTGGGCATGTCTTTTCTAATCACACGAACCTTTTAAAAGCAGAGATTCTTTTCTAGGTGATCACAGAACAGAAGTCACAGAGATGAACTGTGTTCAGGCTGGAACAAATCAGACATCGACTCTTCTGAATTGCCAATGGAGAGAGACAGGCTCTAACAGCTAAAAGCAGTCTTTAACCAACAGCAGTGAGGGAAAAGAGGTGGGGGCGGATAATGGCAACACCAGGAAACAGACTTCTACTAACCACAGAAATGAACCTAGAAACAGATTTTTCCCCAGAACTTCCAGACAAAAACAGCCTGAGCAACGTCTTGATTTCAAGCTTGTGATAAACCTGAGCAGAGAACTAAGCCATATCATACCAGAATTCTGACCTCTAGAATTTTGATCTAAGACATGGATGTTGTTTAGTTTGTGGAAACTTATTATGCAGAAATAGAAAATTAGTGCATCCCCTATGTTTTCTGCCTTTATAGGAGGGAATGGTATGCACCTTGTATTTCTACATACTGCTCCTGATGAAAGGCTCTAAAGCTACAGAAATCAGTTTGGATTGTTTTATTGTCAGTGTGAATTAATTCACAGTTGGTTTCAAAGATAGTCAAGAGTAATAAAACATAATTATTTTCGTAAATATATGTTTTACATATTTTGAAGCCAGGTATCATTTTTTTTTCAACATTTCTGTTTCTACCTTTATTTTTTCTATTTAATCCTATGGTAAGAATTTAACAATCTCTTTATTGGCACCAACACTATAGAAAGATCTCATTTTGTCTGTCAGTCATTCCAGAAATATCTGTGCTACCCTTAGGGAATGATCTAAATTTACCTTTGTCTTCTAATTTAGGGCTTTCCAAATTTCTTTCCACATCATCTGTCTATATTTGTTCTTTAATTTTAAGAAAATTAGGAAACATATCTAATTATCATCAGAGTATGAGACATCTTTATTTTGGCAAAATCTGGTTAAATTTTATTTTCAAACAGATTAGTAGGAATGGCTTGTCTAATTAATAGTTTTGCTATGGCATATTTTCTAAACATTTTATTTTTACTTGCATACAGATTCTGACTAAACAGCTAATATCTACTGTGGTACAAGAGCTTAACCACTCTGTAAGAACTAAGGAAGATTAAGTTGAAATATCTTACACTTAAGGATAACAACTAAATTAAAATTGTTATTAATATGCAAATATACGTAGATTTGTATGAAAATCATATTACATTTCAATTTCTTATGAGAAATTATGTGATTGATAATGAGTCATGAGCAAATCTGCTTTCCAGTAGACAAACTAGCAGTATCACCATTAATACCAATATTCATATTGTAATTATTGCAAAAATTTCAATCGGAAGCATCTCAAATAGATGTCTTGGAACAAGTTTACTTATAGGAAACATAAATGAAGAAAACAAAATAAACTTAACATCTTTCTTAAGGGATTTGAAACCTCATGAAGCCCATATGAATTCTAAACGAGAAACACAATAAGCCTTAATTAAATATTCTGCTGTGGTTTATTGTGGTAGAAATATGAATATAAGCTCAATTATGACATTTAATGTGACATATGCATTCATTTAAATTGAAGGAGGCCTCATGCATAAATGAATAATTTTACAGTTGAAAAGAATCTGCAGGTCTTCTAAGACATCTCTCTTAAAGACAGGGAAATAAGTCCATAGACTCAACCAACCAACCACAAATGTGGGCCTCATACTATTTAATGTGTGTACAGTGGATTTTCTACTCCATCATTCCAACTTTAGAAAAGTCAAAACTCCTTCTCCAAGAGATCTGTTGATCCACGACTCCCAAATCAGTATTTTTAGCCCTGACCTCACATATAACTTTCAGACCAATATTTTCTTCTGTCCCTACAATATCTCCATATATTTGCTTTTCCATTTCCTCAAGCTCATGATGTGTATCACTGAAATTTTTTAAACTATATACTCCCATTTTATGGAACTTGTTGCATCACTGTGAATAAATAAGCACCTCGCAGTGGCAAGTTTGTTTGCATTACACAAAGCAAGTCACATTTTTGGCTTATTTAAAGCAGAAATTTTGGTCACAAGTTCAACTCTGGAATCCAGGTCTGAAGAAATATTATGGCATACCTAGCAGCAATATTTTGGGAAAATGAAAGGACTTCTTTTATTTGTAGTGTGCACCTCTCTTTCATTTGTTAAACAAATTCAGAGAATAAGGTTCAAAGCAACAGTTATTTCAGTATTTCATTTTCTTTTTGAGTAGGTAACCAACTTTCTATAGTCTCAAACACTAACTATTTTGAACCTTCAGAAACTCTTCTCATGTCTGAAGCACATGTGAATTCTTTCTGGAAGTCCTCATATGTTCTTGTGTAACAATGGATCTGTGCTCACCCCTTTATTAAGGGCATTTGGGATACTGTCTTTCTACCTAGGTCCATTATGTGCTCCTCATGGAAAAGGACTTTGAATTCTCACAAACACAGTGAAATACACCATAAATTATTATTGATTTCATTTTTTCTTGTAACATAATTTCTAAATAAGGAAAATAGTTTAAAATGACTACATAGATTATTTTCATTTTACTCCTGTTTTCTCTGCATCACTTCCTTTTTTTCTTTTTTTGTTTTACTTTATGTACTCCTCATAACTTATACAATTGACAGTACATTATACTATGGTCACATGTCTCCCAGTAATTCAGTGAAGTTTGAAGGTCCTAAAATGTGCAAATTCCTGTGACAGACACTGTGTGGTGAAGATGAATAAGGTATGGTCTCTTCTCTAAAGAAGCCTACAGTCTAACATGAGGGTGGGCCAACTATGGAACATGAGGGTGGGCCAACTAAAGTCTGTGGGCCAAATCAAACACACTGCCTACTTTGGTAAATTAATTTTTATTGCAGTGCACCCATGACCATTTAATTACACATTTCCTATGGCTGTTTGCCAACACCACAATGACACAGTTGAACAGTTGTGTCAGAGACTGAATGGCCTGCCAAGTCTAATATGTTTACTATTTGACCTTTTACAGAAAAAGTTCGTCAACTCGTGACTTTGTAGGTATTATAGACACTGAAATATAAAAGCAAGGAAAATGTGAAACTGCGCTTGAAAATTTTAAGGAAGAGAGTGTTTAATTGTGATTATGTAAATGGAGGACAATTTTATGAGCACAATTTATGTGGATGCTAGAAAACCAGTAGGCTTTCAAGTGAAATAAATGAGCTGAAGAGAATGTACTGGTTACTGACAGTTTTGAAGTACTACCAAAGATAAAGCACATATTTCTATCAATTAATACTTAATTATGACATAGCAGTGGTGGAAGACTTTTCCAAAGCAATAATAGGAGTGTCATGGCAATTTTAAGATCTATTTTGGTTGCCAGTTATTTCTAGATGATGTCAATGTGATTACACGAATATCTTCTTAGAAGCCACATCAAGCCAGGCACGGTGACTCATGCCTGTAATGCCAGCACTTTGGGAGTCCAAGGCAAGCGAATCATGAAGTCAGGAGTTTGAGATCAGCCTGACCAGCATGGCATAAACCCAGTCTTTACTAAAAATACAAAAATTAACTGGGCGTGGTGGTGGGCGCCTGTAATTCCAGCTACTCAGGAGGCTGGGGCAGGAGAATCCCTTGAACCAGAAAGTGGAGGTTGCAGTGAACTGAAATCGCACCACTGCACTCCAGCCTGGGTGACAGAGAGAGACTGCATCTCAAAAAAAAAAGAAAAAGAGAAAAGAAGCTACATCAAATACACACTAGATCTTATTTATTATTAGAGATTACATCAATTATTGGCATCAGCATTTAAATTTTTATATACAAAAATAAGAGTTTGTGTTGGTAAATATATGTTTGGACTTTTGAAATCTACGTGAAATATATTTAAATAAACTATTTACATAAATTTGCAGAAAATATCAAAGCACAAATATTGGGGAGAAAGAAAGGAAATATATAATTAGTGAGATGTTTTGAGTAAGTAGACATTTTTAAGGATGCCAATAATAGGTAAATATTTATAATGGTGCAATGGTCTAAACATACTTGCTGGAATCATGTAGTGAAACTAGTATTTTTCACTTTTGCTTAATTACCTATTGTCATTATTATTTTACTTAGCATGTTTTCTTCACTTTAAAATCTCACAGGATGGCCTTCCAATTAAGATTAAATATTTTAAGTCAATGTGTCTTCTAATTTGTCTCCTGATTTTCATTTGACATTTAATTTTATGTTCATTTGTTTCCCAATAACTAAGGCTAAATTTTCATATGTTATATTTTATTTATAGTTTGCACACTAATAATTTACACAGCATTTCTTTTCATCAGTAGTTTTAGAACAAGAATAGCATGCAATAATAGGTTGCTTGTAGTACTAAGTTTAAATATGTAGGTTTCATATATAAATCATAGTCCTTATAAATTGGGGATAATCTTGAAATATTTTATTTTTTTGTTTCAATCCAAGCGGCTAATATGAAAACAAACCTTTGATAAGAATGAAGCTATTATCCTGGCATTGAGCTCATTTAGGTTCATTGGGGACAACAAATAATGCTATCTAATTAATTAGAATGACAGGAAACTGCATGACACATTTCTTATGGCTGGCTGGTTTAACATTCTAAAACCCTCCTGTTGATTAGAACTTGCATGTTTTAAATAGAAAAGGATGTTAGACATCCCATCTGTTGTGTAGCAGAGCTTCAGGAAAAAAATAAAAAAGGTACACTCAAGTCTTGATAAGTTCAAGTCAGCAGAACAAGAGAAATGTAACATGTTATCTGATACACAACGTAACAGGGGACTAATTGTTTACAAAATTCTTTTGTCTTCCATCTAGATGTAATTAAGAAATACAACTATTTGAAATTTTGGCAGTTTTACATGCAATTTACTCATGTGACAAACCTACACATGTACGCCCTGAACCTAAAATGAGTATAAAAATTTAAATTAATTTAGATTTTTAAATAAAGACTGTCTGTCGTATTGTAGAACACCTGACCAAAGTTCAGAATTTTTCCTCCATCTATATGTGTATGACACAATTGAAGAAGCCCATTTGTTTACAGTGTTACACTCAGCACATCATGCTACAATATAGACTGTTAGATCTTCATCTCCAATTATGTGCATAGTTTGAAAGAAGTTTGTTAGAAAACAGTATACTTAAAAGTATATAATTCTATTTTATGACTAAAAACATTCATGGGAAATTCATGTAATGTTTTAAATATTTCATATATATTTGACAAGTATCCTGTTGAAAAATGAATTGACATATTGAAGTCCATCTGAAGAAGGCTGAATATAGATTTACAGTTTATTTGAGTGACATTATAGAGTCATCTAAAAAATGTGAATGTGTAAATATGCTATCTGTTACTTGGTTAGTCAAAACTAAAACTGAACCAAAATCCGTAATTATTTACCAGCAAGATTAGCTGGTGCTCAGGGAGAATCATTTATAATGTCTGTAAAACTCCCATACTCATAAAACTACTGATGAAATGTAACAATAAGCAAATTCTAAAAGTGAAACAAAAACAGTCTTTATACTTTCTTTCATTTCAATTCCATTGGAAATAATATTCTTCAGTTTGAAAATGGAAAGCACCCATCATTTAATGTTAGATTTGGCAATCCATGGCTAATTTGTAGCTCATATGCAAAGCAGAAACTACGACCAATACATAGATCAAGGACAGAAGCAAGGAAAGGATTTATCCCGGTATATAACGAAAGAAAAATAATGGAAAGGAAGTGCCACTAACAAAATTCCAGCTATTTAAGGCAATCCTGTCAAATACTATACATAACTTGAGATGAGACAAAAATGACATATCATCTATCAGAAAATAGAGCCAGATTAGAGTACCAAGATGTACATCATAAGTGTTCAAAAAAGGGATCTTATTGAAAACAACCATAAAGGATAGTAAAATAAAAACTGTAATCTAGGAAATAAATTAATGTGAAAGTAGTGGAAACAAAAGCACAATATATTTAGAGTCATAAATACTAAATAGTTACTTCCTGCACACTACACCAGCAATGGGTAGATCCTTTTTAAAGAGAGAATCAAAAGGAAGATGCCACTTTGATGAAGTATTTTGTGTCTTATTTGGAGTTGTATTTTCCTAACTCTGTTCTCTCTTCCAAATATATATTCTAAATGGTGACTTTGTCCTGATAAATATTTCTCAGATTTGTCTATGTTTTCTTTTTCAGTTCCACCAAGGAGACACTGAACTCCTCAGATACACTCATACCCCTCTATCATCTATTCTTTATTCCACACATAGAATGCAATCTTTAAAACAAAATCAGAAATGATCAGATCAATTAGTCTTCTGTTTTAAATCTTGACAATGCCGTCTTTGTTTTCTTAGAATAAAGGCCAAAATTATTAGTATAATCTACTTGAGGCTTCCCTGTGCTTGTCCCTGGCCACTTCTTGGATATAAGCACATGCAATGGAGAATAAAACAGTAAGAACTGTGGTTCAACTTCCAGCTTTGTCACTTGGTACCTACATATCCTGCGCAGTGTTCTCAACTCTTCTCTGAGCCTCCATATCAATATCTCTAAAATTGAAAAAGATATCTGACTTGAAGTACAACTCTGATGATTAGATATTGTAAGTGCAAAATGCTTGATTTGTAATAAAAAATAGCCAATCTCTATGCAGCACTTTCTAAATGAAGCTAAGTCTTAGAAGTTTTAATAACTTGATCAAAGCCACACGGTTAATAGATGATAGAGATGGGAATATCACACATACACACACACACACACATACCCCCACACCCCCTCCTAACACACACACACAGTTGTTGTTGTTGTTGTTTTCCTAGCATGAATTGAAACCACCAACAGTGAAGATTTTGGGAGATGGGGAAGGGATTAGTATATAATAATTTAGTAAGTGACAACTACTAGCATTAGATTAATCTTCCTTCATTTCCTTTCCTTGAATATATTTCCTCTTTCTGTATTCACTTTCTAACTCTGCTGAACAAATTTTTAACATGGGCTCTGTGACCTTAATGTGTTTTTGATGACCCTTAGAAATGACAAGTGACATGTGTACTATATAGCCTTATAAAAGAAAAAAGGAAAGGTGTGTCTGCTTAGAAGTCAGCACCCTAAGTGATTTTTGATCACACAGAGCTCAGTACACTGCATCTTGTTGTCAATATTAGAAATACAATCTGAAGGAAGATTTACGTTGGTAAAAATATCGGTTAACTAAACTGGTATCTACTAGCTATTTACATAATCAAGCTCTCTCTCTCACACACACATACACACACACCATGCTTCATCTATGAAACTTCATTCCTGGGGTGCAAGCTAGTGATAACTGAAATCCAGAAATAAATTCGACATATTTGGAATTACAGTAGGAGGTTTTTGTTGTGTATTTGTTTGTGTTTTTATTTTTAAGTAATCTACAAAAAGTCCTAAGAGGTGACCCTAAGTCAATAAGAAAGTGATGGATATGTCACACCCACTGAAGCTATTTTCAAGTGTTTTAGATTTCAAGAGTTGTAGGAATTCTATTTTGGTTTTTTGGATTTCACATATATTCTATTTTGGACCCAAGCATTTCACAGGATGCTATTTTGGATTAAAAAAAAAAAAAGCTTTACTTAGCTATTTAAAAATACACTAATTGAGCAAGGTAGGTGGATGTAAATTCAACCATGGCATTTGTGCATAGCACAGATCAAGACATTGTACATGCAAAATACAGTGTCTACACTTAGGATATGAACAGAGATGTATTTAAAATAGGTTTTGAATAAAAGGATATTATATAATACAACACTTGCCTGAAATTTTTTAATTTCTTTTTTCTTTCAGCTACTTAAATTATATTAACTCTTAAATGATATTCTAACACATAAACACTTGTCTCATTAATCAATTCTACAAAGAACATGTAATGTACATTTGAATCAGTTCAATGTACAATAGCTAAATTTTCAGTTATATGGTATTGCACAGGCAAAGCATAAGCATATCTAGTTTGGCTGCATTAAAATTCGACCCTTGCTATAGTCTGAAAAAAAGGAATACTCTAGAAATTACCCAGCAATTGTGAACAAAGGTTCTGAACTATCTGTCTAAACTACAATTACCTATAAGAGTAAACTCTGTGGGTTATCTCCAGTCTCCACTTCAAAAATCTATTCTCAATCCTCTGCCCTTCTCTGAGGTGGCGATGAAGGGTGACTGATCCAATATGTTACATTACCAGGTTCCCTAACCAGTTGGATTTCAACATTAACTTTTTTTTTTCTTTTGAGCAGGGGTCTTGCTCTGTCACCCAGGCTGGAATACAGTGGTACTATCTCTGCTCACTGCAACCTCCCCTTCTTGGACTCAAGTAATTCTTGTGTCTCAGCCTGCCCAGTAGCTGAGATTACAGGCGTGCACTACCATGCCTGGCTAATTTTTTGTATTTTAGTAGAGACGGGGTTTCACCATGTCGCCCAGGCTGGCCTCAAACTCCTGAATTCAGTCAATCCGCCTGCCTCGGCTTCCCAGAATGTTAGGATTACAGGCAGGAGCTACCGTGCCCACCCTCATCTTTGACAATAATTGCATTCCTTCACAGCACCACAAGATGGCCTTTCCTTTAGCTCCCAGTATCATTAATCTCTGGTAACATAATTTCAGTCCTGGTAGAAGTAATGCTTCCCCAGTGCTGATGATGTCTGAGATCCTCAGCATCGCTTACATGCTCCCTTAACTTTGTCCATGCCTCTGTTTGAAATTCCTAACATTTGAACCACCTGTGAATTTTGTTTGCTTTGGTGATACTGACTGATATGTTCAGTGTATCCAGTTGATGACAATAATTTCGGACCTGCTCTTTGAAATAATTACACTGTAAACTAAAGAAAACTTAATCATATAAAGAATTCCACACTGGATTTCATAGCATTTTTCTAAGTAATGTATTGCTTAATACAGTCGAAAGACAGGCACTATCCTTGCAGACAATTATTTTTTATACACATATACTCAGATCTTATGTACATAGATCACCATTTATTTTAAGGTGAGACTCTTGTTTTCAAAGTGCAGTATGTAACTGATGCTTCTCTGCTTATCTTTTCCTTAGATACTAATAGGGGATTGCGGCCATCCTATTTTATCTTACTCTATAATTTCAGGGAGTTCACAGATAATGTTGTATACGTTTTCTCCATGTCCAGTGACATTCCTTCATCTACCCTAGTCATGGTCAGTGCTGAGTTCTTGAGGACCTACACAGTGTAATGTGCATGGGAGGTCTCTCCTGCCTGTGTGTGAATGATATTCTGACAACTACTGTCAATGGGCTAAAGCTTTCAATAGAACTCCTGTATGCACAGTAGTCTTCTGTCAATCAAAGCCATGCCTTATCAGTGAGGAGACTGATCCTCTCCTTCACTTTGTGACTACTTTCTTACGTAACTAAAAAAGCAATATTGCTCAGGTTTTTTTTTTTTTTTTTTTTTTTTTTTTTTTTTTTGAGACAGAGTCTCGCTCTGTCGCCCAGGCTGGAGTGCAGTGGCTGCATCTCAGCTCACTGCAAGCTCCGCCTCCCGGGTCTACGCCATTGCCATTCTCCTGCCTCAGCCTCCCGAGTAGCTGGGACTACAGGCGCCCACCACCTCACCCGGCTAGTTTTTTGTATTTTTTAGTAGAGACGGGGTTTCAACGTATTAGCCAGGCTGGTCTCGATCTCCTGACCTTGTGATCCGCCCGTCTCGGCCTCCCAAAGTGCTGGGATTACAGGCTTGAGCCACCGCGCCTGGCCCTCAGGTTCTCAATCTATCACTAGAGTTCTGATAAATATAGCTCTTCCAGACATCGCATCTCATTTGCTTGGAGATTCATCAGAAATCAAGGAATTCAGGTTAAGGGCTGAATATACCAGATACATACCATTGGTTGTTCTTACCTTGTTTTTGTTTTCTTAAGTGTGTGTGTTTTGTTCCACCTGTTTTAACAAACCCTCATGCAAATTTTGACTCTGCTAACTGAGCTGACAAAACTTGCTTAGACCTAGCTGAACCCAAGGAATCCAGCTGAGACCATTTAACCTATACAAATTGAGGTAAAAGGGGTCAGAATCATGGAACCGTGTATTTAGGTGTTTTCTTCCTCTTGTTGGAAGTATAAAGATCATATTTGGGAACACTTTTGGAATTCTGTATGTATTAATTACATTAGAATCACATGGGCAATGCCTAAATTAATAATGGTAGATAGTTATTTCTTCTACCTGCATCACACACATGAGCAGAATTTATCCAGCTGATATTCATAATTTGTACTTATTTTTGGTTATCTTTATAACCAAAAATTCACTTTTAAATCTTAAATCCCCAACCTTTTTTTCACAAATTATGTTGAAATCCTATATAAGTTTAGTGTATATCTTCATAAAATAGTGTTTATGTGTAATACTGTAGCTATTCAACTTTATCTCTAATTTTTTAGGCTAAAAAAATAGTTAGTTCCTTAAATATTTTCCAAACACCATGTTACAATTTTGGTTTTCAGAAGCTTAGATAATAAAATGGAATACAAGATGATAAATGAAATAAATTAGAACCTATTTAACTTTTTGATTCAAATTCTGAAAGAAAATTTTAAGATCAAATAAGAAACAATTTTATATTTAAAGCTCCTTTTGCAGCTATTAATCTTGAAGTGAATTCTTTGTATAATCACTGAAGCTGTCTTATTGCACAATGCTCCTTGTGCAATACTACTCATAATCATGCACTTATTTTTATAAAATTTTTTTTTCTGGGCAATAATTTACTTTAAATCAAAAACTTTGTGGGACGGGACATGGAGAATGTTAAGAAGCAGCACTGGTGACTCTAATTCCTTCTAAAGTTCCTGTAGTATCTTCATAGATGGAGCTGGAAGCTATTATCCCTATCAAACTAAGGCCAGAACAGAACACCACACTGTATGTTCTCACTTATAAGTGGAAGCTAAATAGTGAGAAAAAAAAAAGGAAATAACAAACACTGGGGACTCCTTGAAGGTGGAAGGTGGGAGGAGGGAGACAATCAGAAAAAATAACTATCGGATACTAAGTTTAGTACCGGGTGATGAGATAATCTGTACACAAAACCCCTGTGACACATTTTCCTGTATTGAAAACTGCACGTTTCCCTGAACCTAAAAGTTAAAAAAGAAACTTCAAGTAGTTTCTTTAAGCTGGAAATTATTTAACATTAGTCAAACAGAAACTATTTTACATTAGTCCTTATATTGCCAACACCTACCGCAGCACCTAGAGCAAAAAAGGTAAACAAATATCACATAAATTAAATCCACGACTTTTGCTAAATAAATAATGGGACTGATTGATTTCTTCGTCTCCCAGTTTCTCTTTGATGTGGCTTTTATCCTACTCAACATGCTTGTTTTATTCTCTGACATCTGAGAAATACATAAATTATCTTCTCCCTTTGCTCCCATAACCCATGACTCTTGATTTTTATCCTACCCCATAGGCCATTTATTTTTATTTTTATTTACTGGCTTTTCTTCTTATAAGTTTACAACTACTGTTACTATACTTCTTATAAGGTTATTGTAAGTCAAAACGGTTAAATAAATTGTTAAAATATTAAATGATATGCTGCAAAGTGAGGATATAAACTGAAGTGGTGATTCACTTCTCCAACATTTCTTTGTGTTTGTTGCATTTTTGGACTTAGCCTTCATACTTATCTAACATCTTCTTTATTGAATGAATGGATGAATGTATTTATTGAATGAATTTCTATAGTATAGTATTATTTGAATGAATTTATAGTATTTATTGAATGAATCAGTGAACGCCTGAGTGTGTAATATAGTCTCTCAGTTGAGAGAACATTAGAGGTTGTTTAATTTCTTAGTAGTTAAAGAAATTTACTAAATTCACACTTAGTATATGTGAGTGTGTGTGTGTGCGCGCGCGCGCAGACGTGCGCGTTCCGACTTGAACAATAAACGCGTCTATCACTGAAATTGTTGAAGTCCAGAGAATGTAAGAAACTTGTCCATTAGAAGTCTACCCACATTGGGTTAAATGAGCTCCTGAGATGTTTCATTGTTCCAAAAGAGGAGGTCTATTCCCTTGACTTGACCTAAGAAAATTCCCATTAAGTGAAATAAGTCAGGCATAGAAAGACAAATATCACATGTTCTCACTCATATATGGGAGCTAAAATAATTGAATTAATGGAGATAGAGAGTAGATTGATGGTTACTAGAGGCTGGGAAGGGTAGTGGGGAGTGGGGGATAAAATAGAAATGGCTAATGGATACAAAATTACTGATAGAATGAATAAGATCTGGTATTTGGCAGCACAATATAAGTGATTATAGTTAACAATAATTTGCTGAATATTTTCAAATAGTTATGCTTGAGATGAAGGATACTCCAATTACCCTGATTGGATTATTACACATTGCATGCCTGTTTCCAAACATCCATGTACCACATTAACATATACAACTATTATGTACCCACAATAATTGAAAAAAAATTAAAAAGAAAATTATCTTTCAATGTTTATTTCCCTAGGATCGGTTTTCCTGGCAGGTCTGTTACGGACTAAACTGTGGGCAGACAAATGGATAAGGCACCTTCACCCAGCTTTGCAGACATCGAGATGTCAGCAGCACACTGAGCTAAAGAGCAGTGTGACTATTGGTTAAAAAAAACAATATAACATTCACATGTTCGCTGAAAGATTTGCTCATTTGAAAAAGGGAATTCTCTTAGTCCTAGAATAATTGGAAGAAAAGAAATTTATGGAACAAAGATTTAGAGGTCTCTTAGTAAGTGAAGACAAAATTCAGGAAAATGTAGACAATTACTCTGGTTATTATTCCATTTTTTCAATATCAAAAGAATAAGGAGAATAAAACTATTATACATTTTCAAGCCACAGATTTAAACAGCAATACAATATTCCTAGATTTCCTTTGAGAGATGTGAGCGTCTCCAGATTTGAGTCTTTTGTTTGTACATTTATTCTTTCAGCATATAATAAGCATTTATAGTATAAACAATGGGTCAAGCACTGTGCAAGATATTTAAATACAAAATCAAATAAAATATAATTCATTATTATTGAATTTGTGGTCTAGTGATGATACAGATATATAAATACATAATTATATTGAGATAAGTTTTAAAAGGGTACTATAAAATTAATTGTGACAACATAGAATAGGAAGCAACAAATGTGCTATTTCATGCACAATTACAACCATTTTCTCTACTATTTCTCCCAGCCTAGATTTTTCTCTCAATGTTCATGTCACAAATCCTTTTTCAAAATGATATGCCTTAATAAAAGAGCATTCATTTCAACATCTGGGACTTAATTAATTAAAATTCAATTTAACAAACAGAAACCAAATGCCTATTATGGAGACAGAGCAGTGCTAGTTATTATTTATACAACAACCCACACATAGAGGTCACCAGGAGCTTGAACCATATCTAGAGAGAAATATTGTTCTCAAAGAACTTAAATATGAGACTAATTTTCCTAACAGCTTGCACACAGAAAATAGTAGACAGGTTTTACTTAAACTAGGGAACATAGAAAAAAAAATTGTGTAATTATAAAACTGAAAGTGACCTGTGAGAACAGAGTCAGTGTTGGCAAATACCTTAGAAGAGTGCCTTGGAGGGGAAGGTTTTGTTCAAGCAAAGATAGAATGAAAAAGCACAGGACATGCTTACTTGATCAGTTACAGACAATTAAAGAGGTTACACAAGTGGAAGAGAGTTTAACACAAGAAAAGTTAGGAAAATCTGATTTGGTTTGGATGATTAAACACTTTGGACAACTTTGCATTTTGTTCGCTGTATAAATCAAAGGCAATGAAAGCTTTAATAAGTAGAATATATTCTGCTTTAGGATGCCTTGAGAGGCAATGTATAGAGTACCTTATAGAAGTAAGGAATGTAGATCATATGATTTAAAAAGTGCAAATGATTAAAAATAAAATGTTGGAAAACATCTAATTGAAAGAATTAGATCAGGGAAACAATCCACCCATGAAACAGAGCACCCAGAGAGGAAATAAATAGACCAAAGCATTTATGGCCATGTCTATATATCCAAGATTATGTTTTGATTCATCTATCATAGTTACCATCACTGGAAATGCTACTAATAGCCTTAGACTAATTAAATAACTTATGATCTACATTAATATTTAATTTCTTAAGCATAATTGAGTTAATTCTATTGAAATCAAATGTTCCAAACTGTTCGGTAACAAAATAGATTGGCATGTGTCATACCATCTGCACTATTTTTTTAAATAGACAATATAAAGAAAATTTGGTGGGTTCCTATGAAAAAGAAATCTGTAGTTCTGTCTTATAAAAAAAATGAAAATAATACAAGATGATTTGACAACCTTTTGGTCTTTCTGCATGTAAACAAGTGACTATTGCCATTAGAAAATACAGTGGACTAAAATGCTTACCACTTTCTATTAAATTCCTGAAAGCAGTATAGGGCCAATAATCATTTATCATCAGTCTTGTTGTAAAATACAAAGAAAATATTTATCAATAATCACGCTTCTATCAAATGTATAAACACTAAATATAGATCAAGGGGTATATAAATGTCAAGAAAATTGGTACAAAATTTATTTCAGTACCTAGAACAGCTCCTGACATTATATTTCAATAAATATGCATTTAATGAATGAAAAATTGTATTTAAATAAATATGTATCAAATTAATGAATAAATTTATACTTCCTATGTACTTTTAATTAACTGCCTACACCATAGTAAGCATTTGGACTTTTGGATCTCCATCAAGGATGTACTGTTTAGGTTCATTACAACTCAGCTTATGTATTACCAATAGAGAGTAAACAACCTGATGACTTCACAGGGTCATTGCAAGAACAATGGAATTTAAGAACTGATGAAATATAACTGGAACTATTTTCTGCCTTTCACATTCAATAATGCTAATGATTCTTTCTTTTTGTTCCAACCCAAAACAATTTATACTAATCGAATTCTTATTGACTCAATGTTGCCAGTCAAACAATAGCTAACATTTACTCTAAAATAATTGTAATGTGAAAAATAAAAGGCTATATTGAAAATGCATTCTCTTATCATTTATATACTTGTACAAAAGATACTGTTAGAAATAGCACCAAATACCACATATGAAACAATCCAGTAGAAACAAGAAAAATATGATTATGTTGGTTCATCCATCACTTTGATCATTTTTTTTCACTCCCATTCTCTGTTTTTACTGGAAATGTGTTGACTTTTAAACTGTGTTTCTGTTTATTGTTTTGTTTTATTTTTCTCTGTTTAGGTCTGTTGTTACAGCAGAAAGTATCTTTCTGCCAAGATATAATCCTCTTGATTATTTTATTATTCACGTCCAGAAAATTTGATTTCAGTACTTCATAAAACCAGATATTTATAGAAATGCTAGCAACACTTTGATATGGAAATGGAATTGAATAGTGCTAGAAACTTGGAACAAAGAAGCAGGAATTACAATCAGTACATTAGTGTAAAATATAGAGTATGGTTGATGTGAAATGAATATACAAATGGACAATGGCCAGATAATATATAAAAATAGAGCTTTGACTCACAACCTCCAGAAATCTGCCCAGGAAACCAACCCCTTACTATGAAAACAATCCAGAAAGCCAGCCTACTATAAATCAGACTTGCAGGAAGCCAGATTGCTGTCTGTAGTGACAATAGACTAAACAATAACCTCTATAACAATCATCTCAAAATAGTCACAAGCATTATTAATAATCGAAAGTTTCCTTAATTTTTGTTTCTGCTTCCAACTTGGGAAGAATCAGAGAAAGTAAGATACACACTCCTAACTGATTACATAAGGTGTCTCGCCTCTAGTTAGTTCACCTACAGCCTTCCCATGTCAACAACCACCAATCAGTGCATAAATAAATCCTTTCCTTTTTCCAGTGTGAATGTTTATCATTTCTATGCCTGCATTTGAGTTTTGCGCAAAATGTAAGTGAAGGTGGATAACTCCCTTGCCACAACAAGCTATGAATTAATAGCCTTTGCTTTTCCCATTTGATTGGTCTTAGTGTGTGTGTGTGTGTGTGTGTGTGTGTGTGTGTGTGTGTGTGTGTTTTCGGCATTAAAGCTATGAAAGAAATTGTATAATTCAATGGGAATAGACACAGAAAGGAAAGAAGTACAATATACATGATGTAAAGTAAAGTGTGGAGAGTCTTACTTCTGGAGTCTTTAGTTTTTCATCTGCATGTGAAGAGTTCAAGTGAGACACTCATGAGTGGGCTTTTACTTACAGTTTCTCAAGAGGTGGCAGATAAAATAAAGTCCAAAGTGGTTGTCATGTGAAGGCTTGACTAGAGATGAAGGATCCCCTACCAAGAGGGCTCGCTCACGTTGACCAAGGACCTTGGTGTCTCACTGGTTGTTAGCAGAATGCCTTGTTTCCTTGTCGTGTGGGTCTCTCAGTCCTTGGTCTCTCACTGGTTTTTGGCAGAATGCCTTGTTTCCTTGTCAGGTGGGTTTCTCAGTAAGGCTGGTTGAATCCTCTGTGCAGCATAGCTGACTTTCTCAAGAGTGAGCGATCCTAGGTAGAGAAACAAAAGGAAGCTACATGCCTTTGGTGACCTAATCTCCAAAGTCAGACTCACCACTTTTGCTTTGCTCTATTTCTTAGAAATGAGTTAAAATCTAGCCCACACACATGGGAAGTGAATGTATATTCATTCCACTTTTTTCACGTCTGAAGATTTTGTGGATATATTTTAAACCACAATAAACTTTTGTTGTTGCTGGTTTCTATTGTTATTATTTTCTATGGGGGAGACAGGGTCTCCCTCTGTCGCTGTGCGTGAGTGCAGTGGCACAACCATGGCTCACCATAGGCTTGACTTTCCTGGCTCAAGAAATCCTCCCACTCAGCCTGCCGAGTAGCTGGACTATAGGCATGACCCCCCACACCCTGTTAATTTTTTTTTTATATATATCATAGAGACAAGGTTTCACTATGTTGCCCAGGCTAGTCTCGAACTACTTGGTTTGAGTGATCCACCAGCCTTGAACTCCCAAAGTGCTGGGACATGATAAAGTTTTTACTGTCGTTATTAACTCACTCAATCTTTCCTAAAACTTCATAAAGTGGGCATAATAAATATCTCATTTTACAGATGAAGAAATGAAGCTCAAAAAGACTAAATCATTTGTTCTCACAACAAATGCATTGCAGAGCTACAATTTGGATTTAGGCAATTTAGTTTGTGAGTCTATACTTTTAATTTTTATGTAAAACTGTCTTTCTGTCAACAATCTACACATCTCATTTTATAACAGATTACTTTTGAGTTCTGAGAACTTCTTTTTCCAGATTCATATCACCAGATATTCCTGCTTCTCAGGCTTCTTCTAGTCCTTTCTCCTATCTGCTGAAGCGGCACCCTTCCCTTGAAAGGTAAAAATAATTCCCAGTTTCTTTTTAGAACTTCGATCTCATTGCTTACTGGAGGAGTTACCTTGTTCAGTCAATAAAATATTTTCTCTTCTGATCATGTCCCTGTCTCTTGGGATAGAAAGAACTGAGCTCACGCATCTGTGAGGCAGGATTGAATGATCATATTTAGAGGTCCAAAACACTGAAGAGATTATTGCTCAAAGAACATGATGAGATAGGTAGGAATGTTGGTTATTCAAAATAAAAACAATACTTAATCTTAAGCTATAGTAATGCAAGGAAATACCTAGCACGTTTTTTTTCTGTTCCGTTTTGACCTCCATCAGTGCTTCTTTTTGAATTAGCAAATACTTTCATTTTGTTTTCATGGCTCCATTTTGTAAATGTTCTAAGCACACATTTGTCCTGACTCTTAAGTAAATCTAACACTGGAAAGAGATTTATGTCCCAAAGCGACACAGGCTCAGAACTCTGTCACTCTAATTTCTAAAGACCCACACCAGCAACAAGTATTATATCAATCGAATTGTGGGTTAATTAGGCAATTACTGATAATATTCTGGCAATGAGGGAAACATATTTTATAATCTAAAGTGCTGACATAAAACAATTGAGAACAAAATGGATATGAATAGCATTTCAATGTAAAATTCCTCATATATTTAGAAAAAGTATTTCAATCTGTGCAGAGATCCAATATTACAACATTGTTACATTCAGCAAGGATAATTCTTTTCTTTTTAAGACATTTCTGAAATACTTTGTGTGCTACAAGCTTTTTTTAATTTCAAGAAAAAAATAAAAGAAGCTGTGACTGCTATAATACACCGGGAAATCAGAGTTGGAAACCAACCCTATAGATTTCCTAAAATAAAAATTACTAGGGAAAAGTTTTAAACAGTAAGGATTTCAATGTGTTTTCTCTCTCTGTATATTAGAACATACACAGATCTTTCCAAATTAGCAACACTAAGACAAATACATAATTTCAATTTGTTTATGTTCTTCATTGATGATTATTTTAACAGTTTGCCAGTGTCTACTTGATGTCTGTTTGACAACAGGATTTCTCTTCCATCCAGTGATTTAAGTGAAACTTTCATGCAGCGTTGTTCAGATTTAGTTCTTAAAAAATCTCACATAAACCGATGTATCAGACACTATCACACTCATAATTTTGACCAGTTTGTCCTATTTTAATTGCTTTTGTGCCTTCTTTTCTAGCACATGGAATAATTTGAACAGTGTGGGAAATCTCTTAAGGAAGATTAGGCTAGGACCCTGAAGGCAGCTGATGCTAAAGTTAATATCAATTGTACACGTGGCCTGGAGATATCTCAGTCCAAACAGAGTGCTAGTTGAAGCTAGATGAGATTTTCTTTTTTCTTCAAAAACATATTTATGTATAACATAGGAATTAAGATATCTTTTTAACCTAATATTAAATTGGGCATGCATAGTCTCTGTCTTCTAGAAACCCAAAGAACCGCAAACCTCACCTATTTAAATTTGTGGCTACCACTTCAGTGGAGATGGCACACCTGTGGTTAAATGCAGTGATATTATTTATCTGGATACCCAAACTCTGTGACCTTTGATTGTCTTTTAGTTTATTAGTGAAGATGAGATGGCTGTATTTGAAAGAAAGAATGAAGGGAGATTGAATGAAAACTGCAGGCCTAGTATGTATGTCATCTCTTCCTTTATCTTAATTTCTTAGAAATGGCAGAGAACAGGGAGGGGAACATCACATGCCGGGGCCTGTTGGGGGATGGGGGCAAGAGGAAGGAGGTCATTAGGACAAATACCTAATACATGTGAGGCTTACAACCTAGATGACGGGGTGATGGGTGCAGCAAACCACCACGGCGCATGTATACCTATATAACAAACCTGCATGTTCTGCACATATATCCCAGAACTTAAAGTAAAATTAAAAATAAAGAATAAAAAAAGAAATGGCAGAGAATGTTTTTAAGAAATATATCAAGAACGGTGCCAGAAAATAACTATTACCATCAATGGGTCAATTTTTTTTTTTTTTTTGAGAAATTCCTAAAGGATAAAAAGCAGATGGGAGCAGACAAATGGAGTAGAAAATCCATGAAATATGTGCAGCCTACAAGCTGGGTAGGCCTGCTGGGAAGAAGGAAGTGGTCAGGGGGAGTCCTGGGGCAATTGACAGAGTGCTGAACAGATGAACTGCCTTAGGCTCTGTTGGGTTTCTAAACACTCCACTCTACCTTGGATTCACTAAAGATCTCACTGCAGCAACACCTGCCTCTCTGACAGTCAAGTAGTCATGGGTGTTGGGGTCCAAGAGGCACAAAGAAGTCACAGATGGTGAGCAGTCCTAGGGAAGATAGAAACATCACAGCAAAAAGTGAGCTATGTGTCCCTGAGCATAGAACATTTCATTCTTACCCCATAACAGCAGAGACTATCCTTATAATCAGAATGTTTTCTTGTGAATACTTTTTCAGTGTTTAGATCGTTTATACTGGGAACACAATCCTTTGTAACTTATGTAATTAAAAATGTTTCAATTCCTGTGATTCTGGCTGGTATATTCTAATCTCAGCTCCCTTTCTTCCCTTCTCAGTCTTATGGTTTTATTCAACAAAATCCTGTTCCTTTCCCATAATTTATACTTTCCCAAACTGGATTATGCTAAACCACCAATATTTGAATGCCCTATTCAAATATTCAAATATTCAAATGCCGTATTGCGGGGCCCTAGTCTGTGTAAAGATGGGTCCTTATCTTTTCTGGTTATAAATATTAAATTATTTTTTACTTCAAGAAAGTAAGTCTGTGAATAGAGAGATTAAGAACTTCAGCCTAAGAGGTCATCTAAGTGCTAAAGGGAGAAGACCAGAGAGATTAGGGATTCATCTTACAAACAATTTGCTTTCAGCTCTAGGTTTTTAAGACCTGACTTTCTATTTCTTCTCTACTTTTGCTGGCTAGACCTGGTACATCGTATATTTATGTCTTGGATCACACCGTGTTCATTTCAGACTGCCAACTTCCATGGCAGAGGCTCTGCTTAATCTTGGTAAGTGATTGAACTGCTCATGTGTCATGAGGGCCTGATTTGAAATATAGTGACACAGAATAAATTCAGCCATTTCTAGAACTTTCTTTAGCAGTGGGAGTGCCACACTTTGAAACATTAACACAACCCAACAGTGCAGAGCTGTTCCTCTTTACCGTGCGAGTCCCCTGCTGTTGTGTTATTTCTATACTCTGCATTCACAGCTTTGTTTTCCTTTTGAGACCACACTGTATTTCCCATTCTTTAGTCCTATTTTAGAAAATTTTAGAATCAGTGTAACGAGCATACCTATGATGTCCAAAACAACATTAAATGCAGCAACGTTTCTTTAAATGAAATATTATGGGGAAGTCCAATGTGAGAAATGTTTAGAAGTAGTAGTTCCCTGGCTGATGGAAAAGTGGAAACACAAACTTTCTACTCTCTTCTGCTACTCAGCCTTTCTGAGTATCTCCATGGAGCCCTTCCATCCAGAGGCAGTGATCTCCCCCATTTTTAGTAAAGACTACACACAGTGCAGGTCCCCAAGGGACCACTAGTTCTTTCTTGGTGTATCAAAGTTAAATCTTGTCATTGTGAGTGACAATGTTAAGTGAGTATTTTATGTTAAAAAACACCCTCAGGTACAGACTACAACTTAAAAATGAATTAATAATACAAATGAGTTTGTATGTGCATTTCTTTATTCCTTTAAGATTTAATTCATCCACCAAACAAATCTTTGGAAGTATCTACTTTTGTCAGGCAGAGCTGTAGTCACTGGGCAGAAAAAAAAATTGCTGAAGCTTTCTGTGCCTGAGGCATTTACATCTATTATATTGTGCCTACAGTGGACCAAGATTGAGCAGACAGATTACATGTGAACCCTACTTTGACCATGCCCTTTAAGAAATAAGTATAAAAAGGGTTTCTCCCACCTTTACACGGATGCACCATCTACCAAAGAGTTAACATTTGTATCCTCAAAAGTAATGACAATGAATTCTTTTCCATTCATACTTACACAGGACAATGGTGTGCGCCCTTGAGTCTGAGAGTGCCCCTGTCTGGCAGCAGAGATTGGAGGTCAATAGCATTAAGACATACTCTGGTTAGTGAAGGAAGTCTCAACCCAAGGTTGCGAGCCAAGTAGAAAACTACAAGGCATTCAAATTTTAAAACAATGAACTGCGCTCTTAATTATTTGTTGCAGCTTGAAGAAAAAAGATGAGACTTCAGCTGACTGTGCTTTTTTGTCAGGTGCAACTTGGATTTGTAGAACTTAGATCCCTGATACAGCTTTTTAGTCAGACTGTGACACCTTTTTGTGTGTAATGTAAGTAATTTTTCATTTGCTTGTAAGCTCAGAAATACCGTGTCTCTTGAATTCAGAAAGCATGTAGATTTATAATTTCATTTATTTCCATACTTGAGTGTTAATGCAGAATATAAATAATTCTTTAGATTATTTAAAGTCTTTAAAATATATCTTCAGTATTTCAATAGCATCTTTAAAATTTCCGCAGACCAATAGAAAAAATAAAGTAGAAATATTTCCTTCTATTTTTAGGTAATTTTTTTTTCATCTTACAAGATAAATATAAAGGATCAAAGGAAAAAGAGACATGGTTAGAGTCTATTTCTGAATCTGTACATGTGTTTCTTCCATATGACTATCTCATGCTCAACTATGCAATGACATTGTCAGCAGTTATCTTTCTGCTCCCTTCCCAACTTGTAAAATTCAGAATCATGAATTTGTCTTTGACTATATGCACAGAATCATGTTATTGTTGGGTCAAAATTAACCTAATGCAGATAAAATCCCAAGTATGTGAGGGCTCCGGTGGTGTTCCTCAGGTTTAATGCAGTACATGCGGCAGAGTGAAATGGCAGAGGGGTTCTGGAAATTCAAATAGGAACTACAAATTTGACCTTCTTGCTTCTAGCAAACTAAGGAGTGGTCTTCCCACTAACAATATTTTTTGTAACAAGCCTTAGATTTGAGAGAAAAGCAGGGCTAGGGATAAGGTTGACAATAACAACAGCAATTGCCACAAAGCATGATTAATAAGGAATGATCAGTTTACAGTGTTACATCTCCTTGGTGCAATTAAAGTGCATATTGTGAATTTATATTAAAGGCACTGTTGGGAGTATTTCCGTCAGAATGTTTTAACCTTGGGATCAGGTTTGAAGAAGTATCAGGTATAAGGTGACATAAGCAACAAAAACTAACTCCACATAGGCCCAGTATGAAAGCTCTATAGAACCATAAAGAAAAGCACAGCTGGCGTGGTAGTATTGTAAAATCACAAAGAAAAGTATCCATCTTCCTGACTCCTTGCCCCAGTCACTCTCCAGCTTTTCTCATCTCCCATTGTAAAGATTAAGCACATACCTCTCACCTCCCTATTCCTCCCTACATGTTATGTTTTGACCATTCAAAGAACCCTGCCATCAATCTGAAATACCTGGCTCCCAAATTCAATCCATTCCATTTCTATCCCTTCATTAATTCCTATTTCTCCAGCACAGGCAAATCTCATGCAGTCCTCTGGAAAAAGAAGTATTAACCAATGAACTGACCTTAAAGTTTTTATACAGAAACACCAGCTTGAATAATTCCATTTATTACAAAATACATTTGTTAGTTCTCTATGTCTCAAGCGGTGTAGAACAAGGTCCCTGCCTTTGAGGGATTAGTATCTTAATTTTACGTATAACGTTTGTTTGAATTTTCTAAAAGGACAAATGTATCTATAAGTAGAGGGATTGTTCAGAATATTAGCAGACTAAAGAAGCTGACTGAGTTTTGGAGAAGGATACCTTTCAAACAACAGTAAAATCACACCTCGGAAACAAGCAGTGGTTGCCTTGGGAAGGCTGGTGTGGGGCACACGTCATCCTCTTCCGGGGGAGAGAAAAAATTACTTTGCCTCATTTATTCATAACCCAAAATAAAATATGGTTTCCTTTTAAGGAATCTCAAGCCTCATTACATATTTTTATTTTGACATATTTATAGAATATGTTGTATTGAAACTCTGAATGCCAGTCACTAACAGGGAAACACAGGTAATTATGACTTAAATACAGAGACAAAAACAACTCAGAGAAAAAAAGTAGAAAGTTCCAGAAACTTCCTCTTCTGGCCTCCCAACACCACCTGATGGGGGCATCTGAAGAGCCAGAGGCAATGAATTGAAAAGACCCAGCCCTTCTGTCCTCCTGGATAACAGAACAGGTTGACTGAGACAGACCTTGCTCTCCAAGGCAATTTTGTGTCTTGTGGCATGGAAATTCCTGGAGTGCTCTTAAGATACAGGGCTGCGTTCTCCACTCCTGCCCATACCCAGTGCTCTCCCTATCCCAGCGGCTCTCTGATTCACTGACATATTACGATTCTAAATTTTTCTAGACTTTTTTCCTGTGGTTTGGAGAGGATGAGCCAGGAATGAAGTATTGAGTATTGGCCTCTGGGCCCTAAAGTATGAACTAAATTGAATTCTGTTCCTCAACAAAATATGCTCAGACTCTCAAGTGTGTAGTTTATCATTTCACAGAACAATACCAACTGCTTGAAACTTGACAGAAGAGAGGGAATGAGAGAGAGAGAAAGAGAGAGAGAAAATATTAATGACAGTCATAAAAATAGTTTTGGTTCACAGTTTAATAACACCCAAGAGTTTAGACATTTTCCGAGGAAATGTTAATTTCTTGATTAATGAAAAGATCTATTTTAGGAAACTTACCTGATATCCTCTTAGGTCTCCATGATTGTGTTTGCTTTGGGGGTAAATATAATACTTGCAGGAAGTTGCCCGCATTCTCTCAGGCTAGTTATACATGAAGGAAGGGAGGAGATGGCAAATTAAGGGACGCTACTGCATAGGAAATGTTGGTACAAGCTCATACAAACTGTTTTGGGAGATAATTTGCAAGACTCAAATTGCAAAGGCTCGAATATACATGGTCAGAATTATGTAAAAGCCATCTGTGCTTTAGTTATACTATCTAATTATATTTTGTTAGACTTACTATTGACCTAAATGCTGCTATACTGTCATGTGTAACTTACTATTTTTATAAATATATTCTTGCATCCAAAGTAATTACTATCTTTACCAAAACTTATGAGGGAGATACAAGGACAGAGAGGAAAAATTGTCTCCCCTACCCATTAGTTTTTATAGACGCAGAGATAGGAGATATCGGCGCATGTGAATCATCATGATTTCAAGAAATTGCTTGCAGTCTCCTGACATTTCCTCTGACTAATTTTAATACATTGCTCACCTATTTCAAAATGGAGCAATGGGTAGAAATGCTAATCCTGAACTCTCTCCTTTTTCTTCAGTAATAGAGTAAGCATTTTTGAGAAAATCATATCTTGATTTCAGTGAGTAGACAGGCCTCACCGACATTTCATTAAAGCACACAACCTGTGACTAAAATACAAGATGCTATTATTACTTTAAATTTCCAGGTGGAAAAATAGAGTTTAGGTACTTCTGTAGGGGTACTCAGCAGATGACTGTTAAGCTGACCTGATAGACTCCATTCTTTGCCATTCCCCCAGAATTCAGATCTTTTTGAGTTTGCCTTCCTGATATACTATACACCATCACGTTGAAAGCGTACATACTGTTTATGTATTGCCAGCCAAGTATTTACTTCACAAATGTTTTGTGCATTACAATTTAAGATGACTGTTTGGCTCACAGTGTTTCCTCCAGTGACTGTTTCCTGTCAAGTCCTCAAAGATGGATAACAATAAAAAAAAAACTTACTGGATTAAATATTAAAATAAGCATATCAGGCTGGGCACAGTGACTCATGCCTGCAATCCCAGCACTTTGGGAGGCCGAGGCAGGCTGATCACGAGGTCAGGAGATCGAGACCATCTTGACTAACACAGTGAAACTCCGTCTCTACTAAAAATTTCAAAAAAAATAAAATAAATTAGCAAGGCGTGGTGGTGGGTGCCTGTGGTCCCAGCTACTTGGGAGGCTGAGGCAGGAGAATGCCGTGAACCCAGGAGGTGGAGCTTGCAGTGAGCTGAGATCGTGCCACAGCACTCCAGCCTGGGCGACAGACTAAGACTCTGCCTCAATAATAATAATAACAATAATAATAATAACAGTAAGCCTATCAGATTCTATATCTCCTGGTAATTTAAAATGTGAACAAAAATACATATGCTTTAAAATTTTGCTGAAATACTCATAAATGATAGCACTCTAGACAGAAGGAAGGCAGACATGCTTGAAGAGCCAAGAACCTGGGGACGCCCTGGATTGTAGGGTTGTAGTCTTACTGAAACTTTGTTGTTCATCTCTTACTTGATTCTGTGATCTAACATAATGTCCGTGCACCAAAGAGGCATATAACATAAAGAAAACTATAACTCAAATAGTCTGTGTCTCTCTTTTCATAAAAACTATTCTATTTATTCACATCTTATGTAAATATTTTTAAATCCCCTGACCAAATAATTAGTCATATTATTCTCACATAGCTTTACCTTCTTCCATTAAGTCCAAATATGTTGCCTTTCATCTATTTCATCATCTATGCAACTATATACTCAAAAGGCCCTGTTTTAAAATCCCATATTGGTTTGAACACATCCACCTATTTATTGATTTGTCAGCAACAGTAAATAAATGAAAAACTAGATAAATACCTTATAAATACAAAATTTAAGTACCATCCATTTCCATGAATACCTTTTAAGATTAAAAATGTGTAACTTAATAATTTACAAATTTGTTTTCTAAAAATAAAAAAAAATAATTTGGATAAAATAAATATATTTTTCTCAAAATGCTTTTAAAAAGCACAGAGTAATACAAAAAGAATAAAATCATGATGTAAGTGCTCTTGATTAAATACGTGAGTGTGTCATTAAATATTACCATTATTACTGCTTCTCTAGAACACACACAGATTACTGTGTGAAAAAGAACAATGAGAGGTTATAGAAGAAGAGGTGAAAAGGGAGTTCTAGATTAACTCTAAGTCCTTAAGTTTGTAGCATTTTTATGAATGTTTTGAAAGATCTCAAAGACATTTATGAATCTAACCTTTGTATTTAACATAGCGACAGATGTTGATAAATACTTTAACATGTAGATATTATAATTATTTTGTATTATCATTACTATTTTCAAGTGCAGTTATAAAAAAATTTTACAAAAATCACAAAGTATAAAATCACTAACTGCTAAAATGATTAATTGGAAAAGATACAACTGACATTACACATGTAAAAAAGAAACTACAGGTAAAAAATTACATTACATGCACATAATAACACACATACACATAAATATATAAATAGCAGATAGATGAATACACACTAGGTTCTGACCATGAATGTTTTGAAAATTCTTCTGTGATGTCATCATTTTTCCAATCTATTGTATTTCCATGGGAGTGGGTAAAATTAGTGGATATGCTAAAATTAATTTTGTTGCAATGCATAGATACAGATGGTTTTGACGTAGGCTTTGAAACCATTTTGACTGAGCTCAAATCCAGCCTCTGCTGCTTACTAGTGTCTTCAAATGTATTTATTTTTAGTAAAAGGGAAAATAATATTCAATGTCACAGTGTTGTTGCAAAAATGAAGTATGATAAGTACACACTGGGTATTGCACAATTTCAATCTTATGTATCATCATTACTGATCATGTGGAAAATTTCCCCATCACAACATCCAGTTTAGGGGGAAGGGAGTGAGAACATTAGTATACCAGTGGAAAGTCAAGTATTCAGGGAGTGCCAACTGTATATAATACCCAATATGTCCTTAGGCTTAATGTAACATTGTAAAGGGACTAACTCAAAATCATGCATAGTGTGTTGGTTGGAGTCAGTAAGAAGAATCTGCCTAGAAACTTTGACTGAAATATATATAATGAGACTGAATATATTTAAAAATCTACTACATTGAAATATGAACTGTCACAAATGACTTAAGTTTGCTTAAGATTATCTGTGATTATCCCATTTATTAAGAAGCAACATTCTTTTCACAATAAAATATTTATGTGACAAAGACTTCATTGCAATAATTAGTGGAAAAAATATAAAATATTCATTTTGTTTTCATTGTCTTTTTGAAAGGAAGAAGAAATCTTGTTAAAAGAAGAATACATGATTAATATTTAAATGATAAAATATGTTATTATTATTTTAGTTTTGTTCATCTATATATATTTTTTTATTTCAAATTTATTTTTGATACAGGTGGTCCATGTGCAGATTTGTTACGTGGGGATGTTGTGTGATGTTGAGGTCTGGATGGAGTATGGATCCTGTCTCCCTGGTAGTCAGCATCAGGGTAGTTTTTTAAATCCACCTTCTCCCTTTTGACACTCTAGTAGCTTAGTGTCTATTGTTCCCGTATTTATGTCCATCTGTGCTCAATGCTTAGCTCCAACTTATAAGTGAGAACATGTGGTGTTTGGTTTTCTGTTCTTGCATTGATTTCCTTAGGATTATAGCCTCTAGCTCCATTCATGTTGGTGCAAAGGATATGATTTGGTACTTTTGATAAAATATATTACTTTTATTGAAACAAATTTATATTAAAGAGCTATGTTAAATGTCATTTTTAGCTTTAGTAATTATTAAAGTATTTTGATAAAGTATTATAGCTGCTTTTTGATTTTTTTGTCTTTCTGTGTCTCCTATTTTAGTCCACAACTTCAATGCAGAGTATTACTGAATACTGGTATCAAACCAAGAGAAAGAGAAAATGACTACATCTCAATGCTTGTGAACATATAGTGACCCTATATAACTTCTGGTTTCCAATATACAGTTGTGTGGGTCAGGCTATGCATTGACATGTGAGTTAACCATTCCCATATGACATATAAAAAGAGAAGAAATATCAATGTATTTAGACATATATTGGCCAATATTTATCTTAAATACTGTTGCCAGCACCCCATTCCAGTTACAGTAGAAAATAAGCACGTTTTATTTTTATTTTTTAAATAGTAAACTACATCTCAAAACTTTCCTTCTAATACAAAAATACAGAAAGAGTACACAACTGCTATCACACTGGCTGACATAGATTTAAAAATTTTATAATATTATGAATTTCTAACAATTAATTAACAGGCTATTGTTGAATGCATATTGTATCCATGTGTAATATAAAGTATTAAGAGTGGGGAAAACAAAACAGACAATTGCTCCACAGTTTCAAGGGTTTGCATTTTAAAGTCCAAACTTTAAAATATTAATATTGCTAAAGGTATTGGACTTCAGAATATGTACCTATAAGTTTGCCTAATATGTTTGACAAATTTGTTGTATGATCTTAAATGAATTGTTAATTTTTTTTAATGTCAGATTCTTCATCTGTAAAATGGTAATGATGACCATGGTGACTATAGAGACATATATTTCGTGGTTTTATCAAGAGGGGTTAGTAACATTGCATACATGGTTTAGCATATGGCCCAGTGCATACCAAGTGTTCAGTAAAAAGTGAGGTATTTTTATTATAAAATTTTAGGAGTTGCTTTGTGGTATATATTTTAATAAATAGACACTATATAAGTAGCTATTTCTCTTGATATGCTGAATTTGAAATACCCACAGTGAAATATGCAGAAAATCAAAGGTCATGACCATATATTTAATCACATAATATTCTTTAGTTGTAGGGAAACATTTTTCTTACATTTTATAGAAACTTTAATTAATATTCTATAATGACACATTCCTTTCAAAACATCCTTTTTTCTGCCTTGCTATCAATGAACTTCTTACATGGGCTTAACTTATAGGAACTTAAATATTACACTTCTAGGAAATATTTACATGAAAAAACAAACTCTTAATTCAACTGGATGGCACATAGTTTTGTTTTATGGACTGCGCAATAGCAGTCCCAACATACAACACAGAAAGCTGCCCATTCTCGTTGTTTTTAAGACTTGCTTGGATTGGTACAGAAACCTGTAATTTATTTTCCATTATGCCTTCCAGAAGCCTGACAGAAATAAGGCTATAATATTCATTTATGTCAGTGGCCACAGAAGTGAGCACATGTAATTCTGTCTTCCTCAGTAAAGTCCACAATTTTTGTTTCCTCTTGCCTTCAAATTCTTGGAATAAAAGTTGCCAAAATTATGGCCCAATAGGAATTTACTTACAGCTTTTAGAAGAGAGATAGGGCTTTTTTCTTTCTTTGGAAGAATTCTGTAACTGCCCAACAGATTCTTCTTGCTCATTGCACAGATAGACTATTTACTGAGACAGCATTATTGCAACGGAGAAAGATTTTAGCAAATGTAAGCTGGCTAAATGGAAGAATGGAGTTTGATTTGTCAAATCAGTCTCCCAAAAAGTTTGGATACTAGGGTTTTTTAAGGATAATAGGATAGGCAATGGGCCAGGGATTGGGGAATGCTGATTGGTTAGGTCAGCCATAAAATCACAGGGGATTGAAGCAGGTTATTCTTTTTGTCTTCATTCCTGGATTGGATCACAGAACTAGTTGAGCCAGCTTGCCAGTCTGGGTGGCACCAGCTAGTTCATCAGAACACAGACTCTGAAAATTATCTTGAACACCAGTCTTTGGTTTTACAACAGTGATGTTATCCCTAGAAGCAATTGGGGAGGCGAGGAATCTTGTGGGCTCTGGCTGCATGACTCCTGAGCCATAATTTGTAATCTTGTGGTTAATTTGTTAGTTTTAGAGAAGCAGTCTGGTCCCCAGGCAAGGTGACAGTTTTGGGGTGAAGAACTGTTACCATCTTTGCTTCAAAATTAAACTATACACTAAATTCCTCCTATACCTAGTTTGGCCTACACCCAGGAATGAACAAGAGCAACTTGTAAGTTAAAAGTAAGGTGGAGTCAATTAAGTCAGATTTCTTTCACTGTCGTAATTTTTCTATGCCAAATTTTTCTCATTGTCATAATTATTGCAAAGGCAGTTTCAACTCTGCTATTGCTTGGATGTGTTCCCTCCAAAATTCATGTTGCAACTTAATCTTCAATGTGGTGGTGTTAAGAGTTGAGGCCTTTCAGAAAGCGATTAAAGAGTACTGGATTGTGTGTCATTAAGGGGCTGCAGAGAATTAGTTTAAACCTCTTTTTTTCCCTTCTGCCTTCTGCCATGAGAGGAGGGCCTCACAGCAAGAGGGCCCCTATCAGACACTAAACCTGCTGGCACCTTGATCTTGGATGTCCCAGCTTACAGAACTGTGAGAAATAAATTTCTATTATTTATAAGTTACTCAGTCTCAGGAACTTCGTTATAGCAATACAAATGGATTAAGACAAACTCTAAGGGTAAAGGGAAAATAAAATGCCTTGAATTTACTTCACAATAAGAAGAGTATAAATTAAATGATGAATTACTTATATAGGCACTTTCCCTTTCTCTCTCTCACTGTGTCATAAACACACACAATCTCTCTCTCTCTCTCTCACACACACACACGCAAACACACTATATTTATCGTAGTAGTTAGAACTTAGATATCTTTGTTCCTGTGTAGTGCAACAAGAATTCCTTTGTTTCCTTACTTGTCGACTGTGTTAACTTGTGATTAATGCTTTCCAAAGCATGACAACTGAAAAAGATTAGTTTGGGGTTTGAGATTATTTTAATCTAATTCCTCATTTAGTGATTTCTATTAAAAATCGAATTGACACACAGTTCAAAAGCACCGTAATCACCATATTTAAATGCCTTTATGATGAACTAGGAACGTTCACCAATTAATCTCCTCAATGTTTCCAATCAATTAATTTTCCAATGCTTGAAAAGAAGGGAACGGCATAGAGAGCTCATTCCCCAGTTGATGGGCATGTGTTTTAACTGTGAACAGTACTATGAGAATAAATTATTTGGTATTGAAATGTTTATCCCTCTTGTTCATAAGGTTTTAATTGTAATCCTATTCTTTTGATTAGAGATTAGAAGGTAAAAACTTGACATATTGTAATGTGAGAGAGGCTTGGTGATTCATGTTTTTCAATTTCAAGTAATACATAGACATGACTCGTTTGAAATTTTGAAAAGACACAACATAAAAAGAAAAAACCCTGTAATCAGTCAACTTCAGTACATCCAGTACACACCCTTTTTTATTTTGCTTCTGTTTGTTTTTTTTTTGCTTGTTTTTTTGAAAGTTTTATCAAGACATTCACTGGTGAAAAGGGTAGATGTGCTATTCCTGTTATATATACGTATTAAAAATAATATGTATTGAATTTCTTTGGGAAAAAAATTGATGTCATTTTAAGTTGACATGAGTAACTTTGTGCTTTGTTTTATCTTTTGTCTATAAAGATTTAACAGGCTTCCTTAGAAACAATAGGATGCTTATTTTTAAGTTTTTTTGAAGCTTAATTCACAGATAAAAATAATAATACAACTAGTGACAACAAGTAAAAGTATGCAGTAGTAAATTGCAAGGGTGGATAAGAAAAAAAGCAAACATGAACTCAAAGAAAATTACCTATAAGGGTTTTCTCTCACTATTAATAGATTCATGATTATGATGTGTGGGGCCATTTTGTTATTCTGGTTTTTTATCTTTAACCAACCACTTCATTTTTTTTTTTTCTCAGTAATAATGCTTCCAGTTAAGAGAATCTGGCACATAGAGATCATAAAAGTATAAATTATAATAACAGAAATGATAAAATATTTATTTAATACCTGCTCTTTTCCAAGTATTACCTTAAGTAAGTCAGATGATAAGATAGGTCTAATCATCAAGTCATTTTATAAATTAAGAAACTGAGGAAGAAGATTCCTAAGTGGATCAAGGCCACACAACTAAAAAAAGAAGGAACCAGGATTTTAGACCAGGGATCCCTGATTCTACACCTCATGCACTTACATATAGGTTATATTATTTTTGTTACCATCTAAAAGGTCAGATTTTTTTGAGTGATAATTACATTATCTCTGATTAGAAATCAGCATATTATTCACAACATTTTTCTTTTGGAACTAATATCAAATTTCTTTATTTAACTTATATATTTGAAGAAAATTACCATAACATTTTGTTATAATGAGTTCATTTATTATAATTAACGAATTATGATATACATTAAATTTGGAGCAAAATTTAGAGAAATACAAATACTTAGTTGCAGCCTGTGCAAGCATGAATACAAATTAATTAATAATAATTAATTATTAATAAACAATATTTCATAATAATAATCAAGAATAAGATAACTATTAATAAATAATTAATAATGATAAGATTTGTAATAATCATTACAAAATGGAAATATCTGCCACAAATAACTTTTAGTTGTAAGAATAAAAGTGTATGTGAAATAATTATTAAAGTATTGATCACATTTATAAATGTATTATACAAAGAATGGTGAACTCTACCTGTAATGGGCCAGTTAGTAAATATTTGGAACTTTGCAGGCCAGACCGACTGTGTCACAACAAGTCAGCTCTGTCATTGTATTATGAAAGCAGCAATAAAAAATACCTGAACAAATGAGTATGGCTGTATTCCAACACAAATCTGTAAAAAGTGAGCAGAAAGCCCCAAATTATATTATCATTTTATACAATAATTTTATATTATGTTAATGTAATTAATCATCAACACTGTTATGTGGAACATGAATATGTAAATTCAGCTACAGAGAATTCCAGCCATCAGAAGGGCAAAAATTAAGTATTTATATACTCAGGTGAAAATCAACACTGCCCATAACTGTGAGTTCAGTGATGTGATGTAGATACTTTTGTATTCAAGAAGAGAGAGTGATCAATGAAGATTTGAATAGTAGAGGTAATTAGCCAGGATATAAAATTTATTCAGATGTTGAGTAAAGAGAAGGACTGGCTTCTGCACAATTTTGTTTCCTCTTTGATCTCAGTGCTTTCTCATATTTGCTACTCTCTATAGTTTAACTAATTGAATTACTATTCCCCCAACTTCTGGAATATTTCTTTGTCCCGTTGCCTTTGATTCTCTTCCTCATAATTGGGCCCATCTCTACGTAATGACATAGTTTCCATTTCTCAATTCCAGTATCAACATACACATCCTGTAGAAAGCATTTTCTGATTCCTTCAACATATTCCTCCTTGCTCCATAACCTGGCTATTTTGCAGCACCCACATTCTAGATATTAATATCCCTTTGTCTATGTTTCTCCCCACTGGCACAGTAGTTGTTTAATTACTTGAGAGTCTTATTTATTTGAATAGTTTAATAGCGACTCGCCATCAGAATGAAAATGTAGAGACATGGAGTAATATCTATTGAACTGAATTAAATGCCTTCAGAATAAACTAAAACAAATAAGTAAGCTCCTATGCTATGGAAACCAACAAGTGTTTTAAACATAGTGCTAACAACAACTGAATAATCTATGACCTAGAGCTGTTTCCAATCTTTTTAAATTAACTGTGTTGCCATCAGCCTAAAATAACATCATGTTTATAGTATCTGTCTTGACCAACACTCTTATGAATTTTTGCCTACTGAGTAGAGATAGCAAAGTGTTAATTTTGTGGAAAATAGTGCTATTCAGTTGATAGAAGGGTTTTCTAAGTTACCTAATGTGTAACTACTTCAATCTGTTGGAGCATGGACTTCTATCTCCACAAGAATCTTTTAACTTGTCATCTAACTGTAAATATTTTACAAATTTGGAAACATATTCTCTATTTTCCTAGTTTATGCTTTCTGGATTGGAGAACTTTCAGCTTCAAACAAATGTTTTCCATGTACTATCTATGTTGCCCATATTGCACTGATACTTTTAAAATCCTATGTGTGATCTTTGCATCCATGACCATCGCAGATAGCATATATAGTAGATGTTAGTGCTGCTCATTGTTTTCAGTTCTTCTGCTTTCTTGGTTCAAAATAAGGATTCATGGCCTGCCTCCTTTCAAAGTGGATGGAGCCTTTTGACTAGTTTTATCCAGAAGCTTGTGAACACCAATGAGATATACCGTTCTTCTGAAAAGCATTTAATTGCCAGTGAGACCTTCCAGAGCTCTATTTTTACTCTGCTGTGGTGACTAACAACATTCAACATGTTTGCCATCTGTCACTCTTGGTCTAAAAGCGACTAGAGTTGCTGACCTTTGATGAACATACAGAATGAGCAAAATATAAACATTTTGCTATATCCAAGATTTAGGATTGACTGTTACCATAGCATCACCTGATATCCTGAATGATGCAGAAATCAGAAGAGGAATGCTGCTGTAACTAAACAAACGAACCTAAATGTGTGGCAGTGTCTTATGGATGGGTCATTTCAAGGTGAGGAAACTGAACAGTAAAGATCTATGTAATTCTGTGGCAGAAACATTTGGTTAAAGAATCACCCTGGATGCTTTGGAACTCAGAATATAAAGCCGAGACTGTTGTAATGCTCAGAAAATAGGTTGGACGTTAGAATTATAGTAGCCCATGTTGGATTCTATTAGCTGCATTTGACAAGCTATTACAATTAAGAAATAGTCTCAGTAAATAATTAGGCCTTGTAAAAGCAGAGATAAAAAGATAGACAGAATCCACAAATAGAGAAGTTGTTAAGTTGGAAAAGTCTGCTGCTGCTTCCCCCTAAGGAGATTAAGATAAAAATGAAAAATGTTTTAAGCAAAAGTACCAATTGAAATTTATTTTACAGGAGGATTAAATCAAATAGAGGACCATTATACACTGATGGTTAAAATGTCTGAAAGAATTATCGTGGTTCCCAAAAAAATCTCTTTTGTTGACAGAATTGTTCAGGAAAGGTCTCATGGTGTAATATGCCCGTTAAAATCTGATAAGCTCAAGTTACCTGTGATTAAGAAAGAAGCATGTATTATATCAAAAAGAACTGTGGTTACTATTATTGTTGCATGAAACTAACTGCATGCAAATTGTTAAGAAGCTGAGGAAGTTATTGAGAGACTTCTATGGCCAAAAAAACCTGCAACCCTGACTAAAAGATAAGTGACGGTCCAAGGTTTGAAATGAATTTATGTGGAAAGCAATGAGGCTGAGCATACTATTCAATGCTCAAGGATAATATATTCTTCCAATTTGAAATTAAGGTATGGACAATAAGGAAAACAAAGAGGGTAAATTCTCTCAGAGAGGTACAAAGAATCACACACACACACACACACATACACACACACACACACACACACACACAAATGCTAGACTATGGGACTTATCTTCCAGAACAGAATCAGAGAATATCCAAGGAGAATTTCTCACAACCAGCAATAGGAGCACATCAAAAAGTTTTCCCAGAATTGCTATAGATTGCTATGTATGTGTCTTGTATCTTCTGCTTTTTAAATGTGACCCCTAATTGCAGTTTTAAGGCATCTCTTGTACCATTATATATCAGGTTGCAGGGGCACATAACAACTACATCAGTGATCCCCAATCTTTTTGGCACCAGAGGCCGATTTCATGAAAGACAAATTTTGTAGGAACAGGGGTGAGGGTGGATGGTGTCAGGATGAAACTGTTCCACCTCAGATCATCATCTGGCATTAGATTCTCATACGGAGCGCACAACCTAGATCACTCGCAGGTGCAGTTCACAATAGGATTCACACGCCTCTGAGAATCAAATGCCTTGGCTGATGTGACAGGAGGCGGAGCTCCGGCGGTAAAGCTCCCTTACCACTGATAACTCCTGCTCTGCGGCCTGTTAGGAATCGGCCACAGACTGGTATGGGTCCAACGTCCCCGTGTTGGAGACCCCCGATGTAGATCAAGAAAAGCCATTTCTGGTCCTGATGTGGGGAATTTAATGTATCACCTTCTTATGCAAAGACTACCATTCATCATCCAAATAATTTCAGTCTTTAGATTAATATTGTGAATAGTGAAGGCTTAATGTGTTGTTTACTTTGAGGTTCAAGTAAGTATATATTATACAAAGAAAAGACAGAGAATCAGATAGTCCTAGTTCATTTGGGCTGCCATAACAAAATACTATAAACCACTGTGTGGCTTAGAAACAACAGAAGTTTGGCTAGGTGCAGTGGCTCACGTCTGTAACCCCAGCATTTTAGGAGGCCGAGGCAGGCGGATCACTTGACGTTAGGAGTTCAAGACCATCCTGGCCAACATGGTGAAACCCCGTCTCTACTAAAAATACAAAAATTAGCTGGGCATGGTGGTGGGTGCCTATAATCCCAGCTACTCAGTAGACTGAGGCAGGAGTGTCACTTGAACCTGGGAGGTGGAGACTGCTGTGAGCCGAGGGAGGTGGAGGTTGCTATGAGCTGCGATCCCACCACTGCACTCCAGCCTGGGCGACAAAGCAAGACTCCATCTCAAAAAAAAAAAAAAAGTCACAGTTCTGGAGACTGAGAAATCCAAGATCAAGACACTGGCAGATTTAGTGCCTGGTGAGGGCCTGCTCTCATGTAGATTGTGCCTTCTGCTGTCTCTTCACTGATGGAAATGTCAAAGCAGTTCTCTGGTACCTCTTTCATAAGGGCACTAGTTCTATTCATGAAGTCTCTGCCTTGCCAAAGTCCTTTCAAAAAGCCCCTCTTCTAATACCTTTACCCTGGTTGTTAAGATTTTAACATATGGATTTGGGAGGAACGTAAACGTTCAGACCACAACACAGATATTTGATGATTAGAATAGTGGAATGTGCTAATCCTCAGTGCATTCAGCAAATGTTTCTGGCTCTTCCCCTCCTAGGTATTTGGTAGGATGTATTTTTTGGCCCCCTTCTAAGTGGATGTAGACAAATGACTAGATACGGCTTTTGAGTTATGAGGAGTAAGTGCTGATATATAACCTCCTTTGTCTTTAGAGTCGTAGCCAGCAAAATTTGAGCTAATGGCTATAAGTCATAGATGACTAGGAAAAGCAAGGTGGCTTGCCAAACATCAGTGGACATGAAAGACAGCAAGAAATGAAACTTTGTGGTTTTCAAGGCCTTGAGGTTTTGTGGCGGGGGAGGGGTGTTTGTAATTTGGCCTATGCTGATGGATTCAGCATGCTTTCTAAAAATCAGCAGGATGAGCTATTTCTTTAATAAATAAGCATACTTTTTCTAGAAAGAACTAAAAATAGATTCTATGCATAACAACAAAATATTTTAAAGACCTGATATTAGGAAAAGGAAAGCATGCTTTTACCAAGCCAATACAAAACTGTTATTTAAAATGACAATACTACACATCAATCTAATTTACATATAAGTGTATCTGTTATTAATACCCTATATTCCAGAACACTTGAGTATAGACCACAAATAATGATATTCACAAAATAAGTTGTCACGTTTAACTTAGAAAGAAGTCAGTGTACTGTAAGAAGGAGACTTAGGATGACTTCCACTGTGCTTAAACTTTAAGAACTAGCCTGTTAGTTTGAAAACTGAAACAGTGTATTTTGTAAAATACATACCTAAAGCATGTTTTTCTGGTGCTAGGCTGACAAAGAATACTAGCTCTGAAAGACTGTTACTTAACCGATTTCTCTTTCAAAGTAAGGAAAATATTATATAAACTGCCCAAAATTTCTCCAGTGTCTCAATACAGCCAAAAGCTGTACTGTTAATAGTGCCGGTTGTCAAAAGAAAATCTTCATATCAAGATGAATTATTTAGCATTGAATCATCCCCAGTAATAATTGAACTCAAGGCCTTCAAACACAGAGGCATTTCACAATAGTGATTTTTGCTCCCAGTTGTTGTTGTAGCTCTTTCCACTGTGTTCCCACAGAGAAAAAACAACAACAACAACAACAACAACAACAAACAGATTATGAAGGCAGGATTTTGAAAACATTTTACACCTATTCAAGTGGATGTGTGGCTTCACAATTAATTTATAAAGTATTATAAGGAAAACTGGTGGAAAAGAAGTACCGAGAGGTTCTAACAACAACAACAACAACAAGTCAATGTGTTATGCACATACATGGAACCTCAAGGAGTAAAGACAACAGGCCATTGGGTACGTTGACTAGATGCATTTTGGTGTGTATAGCCATACTAATAATGTAATATCATCCTTAAATTGTCCTAAATAATTATTTTTTTCTTTACCCTTTATTCTTCTCTTTTTTCTTCAGTCCTACTAAGAATACAAAAATTAGGTTTTAATCACTTGCTATTTAAATAAAATAACTCACTCGTCTCAGAAATGACTCTCTTGCCTCTCCTGAGATGGCCAGGGTGCCTCTAGAATTAACATGAAGTCCAAGAATGCTAAGAATTTACTCAGCCTGAATGTGAATCCTACCTATGATGGAGAAACGGAAACATTTTAGTGAGATCAGTTTATTAGTGACTCATTTCTCCATTGATTTGTTACTTAAAGTGCTTCCACAACTAATATTAGCAACACAGTAATCAACAAAAATATAAAGAAAAATAAATGGGAGGGTCCTTCTGGCCCGTGTCAGTACATCCACAATTCTGTTCCACCACACGTGTCGCACCCTCCTTGAGCATGCCAGGCTTTCTCACCAGGAAAATCCTTTTTTTTTTCTTTTTTTTTTAAGTAGTTTTTCTTTTTATTCCAAATTTAAATCTATCTATCCTTCCTACACCCCTCTTCCAGCCCCTGCACAGAGACTTACTTTCAAAACCTGACCTGTTAACATGATCTTGGCTCATCATACAAAATCTGAGTTGGTTAGCTCCTTTTTTCCATTTCCATACTGAAAAATATATATATGAAAAATCACATATATCAGGCTCTTAAATGGGCTCTTCAGTCTTTCCTTGCCTGCAGCTCAGAAATGCACGATTGCTCTTTCCAAATATAGCAATGCGAAAACATGATTTCTGTTTTGACATACCTTTAACCCACTTCTTTATTCCCTAAAATTACAGTCTGCTTTAATTCTAACTTAGCTCAAATAACTCAATCTTCAGTAGTCTATGATTGCATAATAAAATTAGAGTTTAGCTTCTGCATAAATTATGATTATACAAGACTACACTGGAATAAATTCCCCCCAATTAGACCACTGCCATTTATTGTTTGCTATTTCTGGAACATTTCAAAGAGTATTTTAGATGCTCACTAAATGAGTCCATCAGATCCAATCACCTTGATGTTATCTGTACTGTTCTCCTGCTCCAGATCCCAATAGTCTGCCTGTACTATTTAAAAAATCACATGGATAATCCTCGTCGGCACTATTTTTTTAAATCAGAAATTCAATATCATGACAAATGAAATATCTTTAAATGATTGCCAAATTGTTGAAGGATTCTGACAGAGGTAAAAAAATATTTCTCACCTGTTCTGAACCTATCCCATATTATATCGTAGGACTAAAAGCTTCTTTGCTTTTGCCCTGAATCTAAACTGAAAAGATTTGTAATTCCTGGTGTAAAAGTCTTTTGAAAATTCAATAAGAAAGGACTTTTCATCCTTCTTAGTGAACATATATTCTACTTACCATAGGTAATAAACATGAGTCCAGTAAGTTCATATTTTTATGATTGCCTTATAATCTTCCCTATAAACCACTCAGGTTTAGAAATTTGTTTAAAAAATCCTATTGAATCATATAAACTTATGAAAATAAAAAATATAAAAAGATGGAAATATGAAAATTTCCACAATTACAGTTGACTCAATAAATAATTGGTTACCTTTCTGATGAAACAGCTAAAAATGCTGGATTTTTATACAGTTTTCAAATCTTATTTATTTATTTATTTATTTATTTTTGATGATCAGGAAAATGAAATCTTAAGACCTAAATCTATATTAACTCACAGAGCTAAGTAAACCATAAAGCCAGTTTTCAACACAAGACGTTTTGCCCAGCTGTGATCTTTAGCTTCAGGTTTTATATCCTTTTGGGAGAAAGGACACAGGTGATAAAACCTAGGCTTCTAGTAAGTTATAATCCCTAAGGTGCTATATTACTTGCCTTAGAGTAAAATAGAAAAAATCTTATCATTTACCAATTCCCTTACCCTGTGAGTAAAGGGTAAGAAAATAAACATTTTCCCGTCTTGGCAATTTGTGTTAGTGGTAGAAAAGAATAAATTAAAAAAAAAAATCTTCCCATGTGATATCATAACCATAAGCCACGTTTGTAATAAAACTCACACTAGGGAAATTATATAGAAGGAAAATAGAAATCAAACAAAATTCTATTTGAAAGTATCCTGGGTTGTCAGTGTCCCCAATCCTGGAAATAGGAAATATACATAATCCTAAGAAGTACATAAAGCTACTTCACAACCAAACCTGAAATAATTCTTCCTGGTGAAATTCCAGTGAATATCAGCTCACGACAAACGCAAAGACTGTCAACCCAGAACTTTATAACTAGCAGAAAATAAACACACACACAAACACACAAAAAGAGAAAGCAAACATTCAAAATGGGGAAGAAATGAGGGTGAAAGTCAAGATGCTTTCAGACAGGCAAAACACAAGAGTCACAACAGACAGATTTTTATCAATAGGAAATTCTATGGTGTATAATTCATGCATGATTACATTAATTTTAATGAAAGGTCTAAACAGTGAGATGATGAATAGGAATAATGGTAAGCATGTGAACATTTTAATGAACTGCATCATGTGATGATTATAAAGTTTGGAAGTTAAAAAACGTAACTAATAACAATACAATTTTATAAATTAGAGGGAGAGTTTCAATTGTTCTAATATTCCTGCAATGCTAGAAGGTGAATAGAATCTTGGTAAACGTTAAAACTTGGTATTTTAAATAGGCAGATGAAAATTTCTAGAGTAACCACTAAAAGAAAAGAAGTAAAGAAGTAAAGTGTACAACTTCTAAACAAGTAGAGGGAAAAAAATAGAATGAAAAAAACATTTTATAAAACAAAGCAAAACAACAACTGAGGAAGCAAGTCAAGGAAGACAAAAAGTACAGAAGAGGCAAACCTCATGCTCAGTGAAGTTAAACAACAACACAGAATGAGCACCGTTTCACGAACGTTAGATTGCCCAAAATTAAAACTAAAGTATTGCAATAATAATATGCTATAGATTATATAGAGCAATCAGATCATTTAGTAATTATATACAGGACTATCAATTAGTACAATCACTTTATGAAATAATTTGGCATTAACTGATAAAATTGAGTATACAAATATTTTTCAAATAAGTAAATCATACCTAGGTTTGCACCGATAGTAGCTCCTCTGTGCACACATCCAAAGACCTATAAGAACATCCAAGCTCACAGTTTAGATGGAAACAATCTTAAATAACCTTAAAGAATGAAATGGATAAATTAAGGTAATATGGTTAATCAAAAGAACTCTGTATGTCTGAAAAGCTGGTTAATTAATGTTGCATTCAACCACATGAATGAACATCAGAAAATTGTTTGAAATGTTTTAAATGTTAAACTTTTAATAATACAAACCAATGTAGTAAAACTCTTAAATTAGAAAGTAAAAATGATAAACCTAAAATTTAGTTAATAGTTAATCCTGAAGAGGAAAGACATTGGGATGTGTATACAAAGTGATTTTAAGATACTATTCTCTCTTTTAAGCTGGATAGCGGTACACGGACATCCAACTTATTTTATCTTTAAAACTCACACCTGCTTTAGTAATATGGTTTCATATCTCTCTAATATTGAAGGAAAATGACAGGTAAGGTTTATCATTTCAGATGTCGTGGAAAAGTTGTCCTTACTGGCCTTACTGGTAGCATCCAGGCCCCTATTTATTCAGCCTCCCCAAAAAGGTGCTGCAAGTGTTTTTATATTAATTCATTTCTCCATCCTGTGGTCTTGCTAAGCTTCCTTTCATTTTCCTCTTTGTCATTATGTCTTTCTTGCATTTAACTATCTATGTATTTATTGATTTTAATAGATATTCTAAGAACTTTAAGGCATATCCGAAAATGTGTTTTAATCTTTTTGAAATATTTTAACAAGAAATTGCAATTTTTGCCATAATATGCCAAAAGGGCAGTTGCATCACAATATTTGTGTAATTCCATGTTTGCATTGATTACTGATTTTAAATGGATTGTTTTGTCCATAAAGTTTTGATTCCGTGCTGGCTGTAGAATGAAAACCCAAGCATAGTCTACTGTCTTTCAGTTTTTCGCACCACCGTTTTTCTCCCCACACTATTAATTTTGAGAGTCAAAGGATTAGGACTCCACATGCATTAAATGTGCTGGAAAGTTTAAAGGGTTGTCTGTTTTGAGACATTTTTTCTAAATGGATTCTGTGGTTGATCAAACAGTGCATGTATTTCAACTTTTGTCTTCATTAGCATTTTATACTGCATCATCTAACATTTAGCTGTTTACATTTTTCCTTATCCTTTCTGATGGGCAAAAAACTGTGTAAACATTCCACAAGAGACCTTTAGGGTTTATATTATCTCTTTCAGCAAGCAAAGTAGTTGAAAGAAAACTACAGTGAATTCAAAACTGCACCCTTAGGTCAATGTGGAGCAAGTATAAAATGATTAATATCTGAATGTAGATGTTTTTCAAGCCAGATACTCTTTTGTTTTGTTGGCCTTTAGACTAAGCAAAAATAAAGCATTCAAGCAGAATGTAATCTTTACACTCCGGATGTCAATGCTTTACTGGCAGAGTTGTTCTTCATGCCCTGGCTATTATTGCAAAACCTCCAAGAAAGTGATACATCTTGGTTTTCTATTTTACAAAGGCCCTCTTCTCTTCATCACTTGAGATGCATAAGTAGTTTTAAAATTCATTTGGTGAAGATACTGTGGAAAGTATTAGCCTGCTACAGTCAATTAGTCTTCATCAAAAAATTAAAGGAGGCACTTCTCTTTTAAAATAAAATATAAGTGATTGAGAACTCAGTATTAAGCTGAACTCACTCTCATTCTGGGGCACTGAGGCTGTCTGTATGACAGGAAGCCATGGAGGTCTCATATGTGCATGTAAGCATTATTTTACAGAATGGACAAGTTATATGTAAATACGATGAATATAAATACATGGAAATGAATTGAGTTATGGTGTGTAGCTGGGAAAGTACTATTACACCCACACGAGTCCATGAAACCCTGGACAACCCTAGTAAAAGAGACACTCTATAAGAAACTGCACATGTGAGAGACATTTCAAAAGATAATTCAGAAATATTTAGTGAGTAGAAGAATATGCATCAGGTGTAATCAGAGGATGAGTTAAAGAGGGCTTTATGGTTTGCTTAACCTACTGAGAATTTAACTGGTTTTTTGGAAAATAGAAAACAAAGCTGAGAAAGAAAACTGATAGCGTGGCTGGACTTTACGGTTTCATGTGACTGAAACATACAAGAGGACATATCCAAGAGGCAATTTCAAGATATCAGAGAATTCCAATGAGAAACTTAGCAATTATCAGCAGAGTGAGAAAGATAATGTGGAAAACTGTTAAAATAGTTCAGATCTGCACAAGAGAAGGGGCATATATCAGAAAGGACAGATTATTCTGATTTATTACTGTATTAGTTAATATAATACTCATAACTGTGTAGGGGAAATAGAACATACTGCATTTTACAAACAAGAAAAATTTCAGAGAATGTCAATATTATGTCTAAGGGAAGGTAACACAGTTAATATATGGTGGCACAGTGAAGGTGCATTGAGAGAGTCTCCTCATATAGTACTGGTAGAAATGGAAACTCCAATCAAGTTTCAGTTGAAAATTCGTAATATGTACAGTATTATAAAGGTTCATATTTTAATACAGTAATAATATGCCTGTTAATTTTCTTGAGGAATAAAACAGACACACATGGCAGGGAGCGGTGGCTCACGCCTGTAATCCCAGCAGGTTGGGAGACTGAGGTGGGCAGATCACCTGAGGTCGGGAGTTCGAGACCAGCTTGACCAACATGGAGAAACATATCAAATTTGACTAATTCTTAAATAGTTTAAGAAATAAAAGTTAAGTGTACATATTAAAATTATGGACAAACATTTGGAAGGATAGATGTGGAATCTAGAACTTTCAAATAAACCAAAAAGAATAGGGAAAATTTGTCCATTCTGAAAAATGATGTGTATTTATATATTCCACAGATAAAATTAAAAACTACAATATAAAACTAAAAACGAATATAAATCATAAACAGTTTAGGGCATTATATATATGTGTGTGTATTTTATTTCCAGAAAATCTAGGATAAGCAAAACTTTTAAATCTGAGAATAACAATTAGTTTTGAGTCATCTTTTAGACTCAAAATTCTTCCAGTTCATTTTTCACATAGCTTCAGGACAGAAAACTACCAAAAATATTATGAGTAATATTTCTTCAAACTACTGCTTTTATTGTGCTGCTCCCCAGGGTGGGGAAAAATAAATGAAAACAACTTCAATGGCTTTTCTCTATTCTACTGCAGAAGTCCAAATTACTTTACCTGATTTTAGGCCCCTTCTTAATTTAAACTCATACAACATATCTAATTTAACTTCCAACACACATGCATTACCCTACTCTTGCCAATTCTCCCATTACCTCATGAGATTGCCATAGAATTTCATGTTTTTGTGTGTGTGTGTGCAGGGGTGGATTATTTTTGTCATTTACTCTGGAATTCCTTTCACTCCACCTTCTTTTCCAACTCTGTAAATTTCAACATCTTCCTAGGTTACTTCTAAGCCTCACCAATGTTCTGATTATTCAAGCCTCCATTGATTTCTTTCTTCCATTCATTGACATATACATTACATATTTTTGAGAATCTATGATCTTATGATCTTAGCCTTGGGTATGTAATATTAACAAGACAACCATGGCTTATGCTGTCTTAGATAACATATTCTATTGAATATATAAATCATATATATATACAATATATTAGGTTGGTTCAAAAGGGATTGCCGGTTGTGCCATGAAAATAATGGCAGTTACTTTTTGCCATTATGTAATGGCAAAAATTGCAATTCCTTTTGTACCAACCTAAAATTAATTTAAAATAAAAAAAATTAAATGCTATATTTGGAAATATAAATTAAAAGGATAGAGTAGTGTTATGCCTTACAACATGAACACCTAAACTAATTTTAGATATCAGATAAATCTTTTTTAAGGTTCTGACCTTTTTCTTTTAATATCCATGGCTCTAAGCTGAGGTCTATTAAAACTTTTGTGTGTCTTAAGGCATTCAAATCCAGTCCTCACAAATGATAAATTATTAACATTTATGTATAGATTTTTAGATTATAGAAATAAGCCAGCATTTATTTTTATTTTAATTTACTTGAAAACTAAAAGTACTTTTAAAACTACATTTTACATAATAATTCTATTGGCACTTTGCAAATGGTTAGCCACTGTGGAGCTAAATTAGTGAAACCCACGTGCTTAAAATGATAGTTCCCAGAGGGGGTCTATTGTGAAGAGGAAGAATTACACATTAAAAGGGAAAGGAGAGCCTGATTCTCTGGAAGGATTTGTGTTCCGTCATTAAAAATGCACAGCACACATCTCAGTTTAATTTGGATCAATTAAGATACTAGGAGAATAAAAAGGTGATATTTGTGAAGCCAAAGGCCTGAGCTGGTTAACGGGTGACCAGAATGCTTAATAAGCTAGAAAAATAATATCTCTCTTAGTTGAAAACCAAGTTTGAAAGGACAAAAGTAACCGAAAGATGAGAGACAGGCAAATTGACAGAATTGGGCAACTGGGCAAGGAGTGTAGAGAGTTTCAGGAGTGACATCACCAATAAACTGAATAGGTAACTTAAATGGCTAAAGACTACTACTCAAAAACAAAACAAGACAGACTTGTTTCTTAATGTACAATATTACATAATACAGTGCACTCTGATGATTTAAGAGATGTAGAACTATAATTAAAACAGATGAAAAATATTCATGTGCAGCTTTCAAAGAGGTAACCACATTTTATGAATTCATCTTAAAATATTGACACAATTGGAAAATCTTACTAAAAAGCATTAATGATTAACATTAAGATAGCCAGGTATGGGTAATGGAAAGAAAAGCCTTTGTTAATAATAAAACAAATTATGAAGGTAACTGAAACAATTACACTATATATTATTGGAAAGATTAATCAGTCCACATGTATTGGTTAAACAGTGTGTGTGTCAGAATGTGGATTATAGGAGAGGTCTGTGCCACGTTGACAAGAAAGTAAAGTTCTTACCTATATATGATTCAGTAGCAAATGAATTCTTATGATTTGGGAATTGGGGGTTAGCATTAAACTCTGTGTGTCTATACCTAGAATATGTAAAGACATATTAAAACTCAATAATTAAAATATAAATAACTCTATAAAAATTGGCAAAAATCAGAATAGATATTTTCCCAAAGAAGATACACAAATGGCTAAAAAAACACATGAAAAAGTGCTCAATATCATTAGCTGTCAGGGAAACCTTATTGGAAACCCCAGTGAGGTTATTTACACCTACCAGGAAGGCTTTAATAATTAAAAGCTGATAATTACATTTGTTGGCAAGTATGTGAAGAAATTGGAACCCTCATACCTCATTCCAATTGAGACAGCCATACTGGAAGACATTCTGGCAGTCCTCAAATGGTTAAACTATATGATCTAGAAATTCCACTCCCGGGCATACAAACAAAATAAATAGAAAACATATATTCAAGCAAAAATTGTACAAGGGTGTTCACAGCAGTGTTATTTATAATAAGTCAGAAAGTCGAAACAAATGAAGCATTTATCAACCAATGAAAGTTTAAATAAAAGCAGAATATCTCTACATTGGAATATTATTTGCCAATAAAAGAAAATTAAATATATTGATACATGGTACAATAAAGATTAAACTGAAAACATTATTCTTAGTGAAAAAAAAATAGTCACTAAGGATGATGTATTGTTTTATTCTATTTATATGACACATCCAGAAAGGAAAATCTATAGATACAAAAAGTAAATTAATGGTTGCCCAGGGTTGGGGAATGATGGCTAAGTAGACTAAAGTTTCTTTTTGGGGTAATGAAAATGTTCTAAATTGATTTTGGTAATGGATTCACAACTTTGTGAATGGACTAAAACCACTTTATGGTACAATTTAAATGGATGAGTTGCACAGTATGTGAATTATCTCTGAAGAAAGTTAAGTAGTGTGTTTGGATGAATGAATGAAGCACTGACTTTGCCCTGTACATGTCACCAAAATTATATCGCAGATTTAATATGAAGCTTTTTGACTGGTAATCACTTTTTTATATAACATGGCATAAAAAATGGTAATTACCAAATAACCACTGGTCTTGTCATTCTAAGTAGGAAAAATAGATTAAATGGCTCTACACTAGATGGTTATGTTAATTATAAGCAGAATGATAAATACCAAGTTCAATGCAGGATTTTAGGCTGAATGAAGTAGTGTAGGTTTTAAAATAGATCATCTTATTCTTTTGAAGTTCTTCATGACCTAACTAATTGTAGTTCAATTTGTTGTGTTTGCCCAGATTGAGTTGTCCCAAGATTTCACATTGGAAATCCATACCATGGGATTTTAGGTATACACAAACCATGGGCCATATTGTTGCAGTAAAGTGTATGAGAAGTTTCCATGCAGTATCTTTTAAACAATAATAATTCTAATTTTCATAATAAATACTTTAAAATTCTATTGTTTAGCTATTGGTTTCTAAATATTTTATTTTAAAATTTTGTCATACATCCACTGTAGAGTAATGACCATATCCAGGGTTTTTAACTTTTTAATTTTCCATGTTTCAAATGAACAACTTGGGATGGTGTTAGGCATCTAATAGAGTGTACAATTACCCTTGAATTGTGAATTAGTAAAACAACATGGTAAAGCATATTATTCATCACCTTGAGTCACTAATATTGTATGATTGTCATAACAATAGAATTATTGTTTTGCATATTATTTGACTGTTTGAAGTACTGGAGGACACCAACTCCCCTCACTTTATGGTTGGTTAATTTTATTTTGAGTAACTTCCCATGAAAACCATTATTTCTTTGTTTTCCTTTTCCCTATAGAAATGCTGTCTCTAGTAAAATTACAGAATTAGCTGGGCGTGGTGATTCATGCCTGTAATCCCAGCTACTCGGGAGACTGAGACTGCAGAATTGCTTGAACCAGGGAGGTGAAGGTGATGGTGAGCCGAGATCACACCATTGCACTCCAGCCAGAGAAACAAGAGCGAAATTCTGTCTCAAACAAACAAAACAAACAAACAAAAAAAGATACACACAAATACATGTGTACCCATATTCGTTGTAGCTCTATAAACAAGAGCTAAAATTAAAAGTGGTATAAACGTCCAATGATAAGACTGTATTTATTCATGTTATAGGACATCCATGCATTCTAGTACTAAACTGCCTTTATAATCATGTTTTTAATGAATATGAGAATATGGAAATATTTGAAATATATAAAACGAGAAAAGCCATATGAAGTGGAAAATAAGCCGTCTAGCCAAAGTGCCATTTAAGGAAAAGTAAAGTTTACAAACTACATTTTTTTTAACGTAAAAAGAAAATCACTGTAAGTCCAGAAGAAAATATTTTTATTAATAGAGTTTAGATTACTTTGTTTAATAGATAAGTATCAATAAGAAAATGACACTGCTTTCTAGCTACTAACATAATGTTAGTAACTAGAAATATTTATTAAGCACAAACTCAGAGGCTCTTTTCTAATTGTTTTCTATGTTCAATACTTTACAGTTCACTAATTTCATTCACTTGCTCTACATATATCTGTGAAGTAAGCCATCTAGATAGAAACAGAGGATCAGAGAAACAAAATCTGTTGCCCCAAATCACACAGGTATTTAGCACTAGATATAGCTAACTCCAGAATTACTATTCTTTGAATCCTAGGTTTCCTAGAAACACCTTCCTTCCTTCCTTCCATCCTCCCTCCCTCCCTCCCTCTCTCTCTCTTTCTCTCTCTCTCTCTTTCTCTTTCTTTCTCTTTCTTTTCCTTCCTTCTTTCTTTCTTTCTTTCTTTCTTTCTTTCTTTCTTTCTTTCTTTCTTTCTTTCTTTCCTTCTTTCTTTCTTTCTTTTCTTTCTTTCTTTCTTTCTTTCTTTCTTTCTTTCTTTCTTTCTTTCTTTCTTTCTTTCTTTCTTTCTTTCTTTCTTTCTTTCTTTCTTTCCTTCCTTCCTTCCTTCCTTCTTTCTTTCTTTCTTCTTTCTTTCTTTCTTTCTTTCTTTCTTTCTTTCTTTCTTTCTTTCTTTCTTTCTTTCTTTCCTTCCTTCCTTCCTTCCTTCCTTCCTTCCTTCCTTCCTTCCTTCCTTCCTTCCTTCCTTCCTTCCTTTCTGTCTTTCTGTCTTTCTTTCTTTCTGTCTTTCTTTTCTTTCTTTCTTGTTTTTGAGACAGGGTTTTGCTCTGTCCCCTGGAGGGCAGTAGTGTAATCATCGCTCACTGCAACTTCCACCTCTGGTACTCAAGCCATCTCCCCACTTCAGCCTACGTAGTAGTTGGGACTATAAACTTAATCCACCACATTCGGCTAATTTTTGTATTTCTGGTGGAGACAAGGTCCTGCTATGTTGCCCAGGCTGGTCTTGAACTCCTGAGCTCAAGCAGTCCTCCCACCTTGGCATCCCAAGGTGCTGGGATTACAGGTGTAAACCATCATGCTGGCCAGAACACAGCATTTTTTTAATGATATTTTTATTGTGTGCAAATAATTGTTAATAACAATGGAAACATTATACTTAACATACCTAACATAATCTAAAATTTCCCATATAACAATATCTTTTCCCACTATTACATAAAACCTATTTCTTTAGTATCGCAATAAACCAAATCTATGTTGCATTCAAACTCTCAAGTTTGAAGAGTCTTCTAAATTACTTTAGGCTTCAGAGTGACCAGTTTTATTTCCTATACCATGTTCAGGACCTTGAATTCTTTGGTTTATTTAAAATTTCCAGCATTTTTTAAAAGAACATGAGCAATTCTAAGATTTGTCTGCATTTTCTCTTTTCATTCCACTAATTGAACTATACATTGTTGAAAGTTAAGCAGCTGCATAAGAGTCACCCAGAAGCTTTTGACAAATATTCAGTATTTGAATTATGCTTCTGCCAGACATACTAAAATGGCCTTCTAGTCATGACATTTCTGGGCTCTATTTTGAACGATTTTGAAATGTCTGCTGCCTTTAGTTGCTTTGCCTGTTTGATGGCAATCTTCTTCAGGCCTATAATTCTTTCAATACTGCACCATGGGGTGCTATCTTTTAAAACACTTAAAGCAATTTTGGGTTATGTTAAGTGGAAATGCATATGTGGTGATATAAATGCAAAAAATTCAATGCACTTGATGGCTATATAGGTTAAATTAACTTCATATGGTTAAATTTGCCCGTGCCTAGATAATAACTGCTAAAAATATACTATAAGTTACTTCTGACTGACAACTGAAATATTTATGTTGACTTGGGTATAATACAAATTCTGACTTTACAAACACAATTTACTAGGGAGAGATGTGCTCTGGGGTCTGGTGTATATAATAATTCATTTAATGCTACATTTATTGAGTACCATTGGCTACATGCATTATGTTATGTCTGGAGATACTGCAATGAATAAAGAGGTCTCCTTCTTTCCCACCAGCCAGCTGTTACTCCATGTTGAGCCTGACTTTCCGCTGGTTGAAACATTTGCTCTTGGCTTATAGTTGTGGAGCGAGGCAAGCTGTACAAACAGGAAGGTCTCCAGTAATGCCCATTTCATAAACATTCAATTCTAGGCCCTTCTGCCAATTTAGTTGTGTGCTCTTGAGCTCTGAGGCTGTTCCTAGTGCCAGAGGACACCAGACCTCAGCCATGGCACAAACAAGCATCACTTCTGCTGTCATGGGTCCTTTCACTGATGTCTACCTTCTTCCTGGGCAATAGTTCAGCCCTTCCACAAAACATGGCCTAGGCACAAGTATCTCCTTGATGCATCAAGAGGCAAAAATATGTCAAAAATATATAAACATAGTATCCTTCATCCCTGTAAGCGGTACCTGTATCCACCTCATTTCTAGAGCCCAGGTCTAGGAGTTGTCTGTGATATCTCACTTTTCGTCATTCCCTGTATGTAATTAATCAGCAAGTTTCTCTTACAACTCATCCTAAATGCACCATTGTTAATGCCTTGCCCATTGCTTCAAGTGCAATCGGCTCTATTTCCTTTCTAAAATATTGGAATAGCCTCCTATTTTTTTTTTTTTAATTATTGCCTCTGATAATCTTTTTTCAGCTAAAATGGCATTTTTAAGCATAAACCTGATACTGGAACTTCTTTTTTTACAATCCTCCAATAATTGCTGTTGTGTATCCAGACATATTACCCTGGTTTATGTCCCAAAATACTACCCTGTTTTGTTAAGTCTTACTTGTCTTGCTCCTGACTGTGTCCCTAACCTAGATTCTTTCTGCTTACTTTTCTGTAGCCACATTGAGCCTTTGTCTGGTCTTTATTGTGTAACAGTAGTTCCTGTCTTATAGCTTTGCATTGGTCTTCAATCTGGAAGAACTTCCTCTTGATCATGACAAGACTGACAACACTAGCTACTTCCTAAATCTCCCTTATATGTTACCTTTTTGAATGCAGTTTTCCATATCCAACCAATCTGTAACTAGTCATTAACCATAGTATCACAATAGCATTTTTTATTATCTGTTATTTTGGAACACTTACATATATTTATGTACATATTTTCTGTGTCCTCCTAATTAGAATGCGAGCTCTTTTATAATAAGGATCTTGTCTCTCTTCTTCCCTCATTATTCCAATAGAAGGCCTATCCCCCTGAAGCAGGTCAGCAGTGACGTCTGCAATAGGGTAACTCTCCAGAGGAAAAGAGAGAAATAAACAAGAGAAGGATGAAGGAAGGGTGGTTAGGTAGAAACATCTTAGCATCAATGAAGTTCTAAGGAACATTCAGCAAGGCCACTGAGGGATCCTCAGGCCACCCATCAGAGAGTCCTAATCCCCAGGGATCAGCCTGCCTTAGTATCTCTGCCATGCTTAATCTTCAATTGAGAGTACCAGAGGTAAGTTTGACCTAGGCACCAGTAAAGTCATGGACTTAAAAACATGGCTGCTGGACTGTTTGATGAATTTTCTCTCTGCAGTTAGAAACCTGAAAATTATATTAACAACGTCACTACAGAAGGTTAAAGGACTAAAGGTTATTTATCAGTCATACATAGATAGTACCATATAATGTGTGTGTGTGTGTGTGTGTGTGTGTGTGTGTAGTAGTAGTAGGGTATGGGGTGAAACTTGCGGGTTTCCTACATATATATATATATAAAATAAAATACAATATATAGGTATATATTTTAATAATAGTAAATAAAATAATGATTATATCTAACCTATATCTTAATAAAAACATAAATTTTTATAAAACACATTGAAAGAGAAAAGAAAGGAAGGAAATCACAAAATTTTTATTAAAATAGTTATATTGGCTGGGCATGGTGTTTCACACCTGTAATCTCAGCACTTCAGGGGGCTGAAATAGGAAGATCAATTGAGCCCAGGAGTTCAAAATCAGAGACTTCATCGCTACACAAAATAAATGAGCTGAGCATGGTGGTGTGCATCTGTGGTCCCAGCTACTTGGAAGATTGAGCGGGAGGATTGTTTTATCCCAGGAGGTTGAGACTACAGTGAGCTGTGATCATACCACTGCACTCCAGCCTGGACAACACAGAGTGAAGCCCTGTCTCCAAAAAAAAGAAAATAAGAAAAATGGTTATCTCCCATTCTGTAGGTTGCCTGTTCACTCTGATGATAGTTTCTTTTGCTGTACAGAAGCTTTTTAGTTTAATTAGATTCCATTTGTCAATTTTGGCTCTTGTTGCAATCGTTTTTGGCATTTTTTATCATGAAGTCTTTGCCCATGCCTATGTCCTGAATGATATTGCTTAGTTTTCTTCAGGGGTTTTTATGGTTTGGGGTTTTACATTTAAATATTAATCCATCTTGAGTTAATTTTTGTATAAGATACAAGGAAGGGGTCCAGTTTCGGGTTTTTGCATATGACTAGCCAGTTGTTCCCAGAACCATTTACTAAATAGGAGAACCTTTCCCCATTGCTTGTGTTTGTCAGGTTTGTCAAAGACCACATAGTTCTAGATGTGTGGTGGTATTATTATTATTATTATTATTATTATTATGGGATCATTCTTTTTTCTATTGTTATTATACTTTAAGTTCTAGGGTACATGTGCACAACGTGCAGGTTTGTTACATATGTACACATGTACCATGTTGGTGTGCTGCACCCATTAACTCGTCATTTACATTAGGTATATCTCCTAATGCTACCCCTCCACCCTACCTGCTCCCCACAATAGGACCCAGAGTGTGATGCTCCCCTTCCTGTGTTCAAGTGATCTCTTTGTTCAATTCCCACCTATGAGTGAGAACCTGCAGTTTTGGTCTTCTGTTCTTGCGATAGTTTGCTGAGAATGATGGTTTCCAACTGCATCCATGTCCCTACAAAGGACATGAACTCATCCTTTTTTATGGCTGCATAGTATTCCATGGTATATATGTGCCACATTTTCTTAATCCAGTCTGTCACTGATGGACATTTGGGTTGATTCCAAGTCTTTGCTATTGTGAATAGTGCAGCAATAAACATATATGTGCATGTGTCTTTATAGCAGTATGACTTATAATCCTTTGGGTATATCCCCAGTAATGGGATGGCTGGGTCAAATGGTATTTCTAGTTCTAGGTCCTTGAGGAATTGCCACACTATTTTCCACAATGGTTGCACTAGTTTACAGTCCCACCAACAGTGTAAAAGTGTTCCTATTTCTCCACATCCTCTCCAGCACCTGTTGTTTCCTGATTTTTTTAATAATTGCCATTCTAACTGGTGTGAGATGGTATTTCATTGTGGTTTTGATTTGCATTTCTCTGATGGCCAGTGATAATGAGCATTTTTTCACATGTCTGTTGGCTGTATGAATGTCTTCTTTTGAGAAGTGTCTGTTCATATCCTTTGCCCACTTTTTGATGGGGTTGTTTGTTTTTTTCTTGTAAATTTGATTGAGTTCTTTGTAGGTTCTGGATATTAGCCCTTTGTTAGATGAGTAGATTGCAAAAATTTTCTCCCATTCTGTAGGTTGCCTGTTCACTCTGATGGTAGTTTCTTTTGCTGTGCAGAAGCTCTTTAGTTTAATTAGATCCCATTTGTCCATTTTGGCTTTTGTTGCCATTGCTTTTGGTGTTTTAGATATGAAGTCCTTGCCCATGCCTATGTCCTGAATGGTATTACCTAGGTTTTCTTCTAGGGCTTTTATGGTTTTAGGTCTAACATTTAAGTCTCTAATCCATCTTGAATTAATTTTCATATAAGGACTAAGGAAAGGATCCAGTTTCAGTTTTCTACTTATGGCTAGCCAATTTTCCCAGCACCATTTACTAAATAGGGAATCCTTTCTACCTTTCTTGTTTTTCTCAGGTTTGTCAAAGATCAGATGGCTGTAGATGTGTGGTATTATTTCTGAGGGCTCTGTTCTGTTCCATTGGTCTATATCTCTGTTTTGGTACCAGTACCATGCTGTTTGGTTACTGTAGCCTTGTAGTATAGTTTGAAGTCAGGTAGCGTGATGCCTCCAGCTTTGTTCTTTTGGCTTAGGATTGTCTTGCCTATATGGGGCCTTCTTTGATTCCATATGAAATTTAAAATAGTTTTTTTTTTCTAATTCTGTGAAGAATGTTAATGATAGTTTGATTACTTTGGGCAGTATGGCCATTTTCACAATATTGATTCTTCCTATCCCTGAAGATGGAATGTTTTTCCATTAGTTTGTGTCCTCTCTTATTTCTTTTAGCAGTGGTTTGTAGTTCTCCTTCAAGAGGTCATTCACGATTTGGCTCTCTGCTTGTCCATTGTTGGTGTAAAGGAATTCCTGTGATTTTTACACACTGATTTTGTATCCTGAGAGTTTGCTGAAGTTGCTTCAGTTTAAGGAGTTTTGGGGCTAAGGCGATGGGGTTTTCTAAGTGTAACATCATGTCATCTGACAAAGGTCTAATATCCAGAATTTACAAGGAACTTAAGAAAAAAAAATACAAGAAAAACTCAAATAACCCCATCAAAAGGTGTGCAAAGTATATGAACAGGCCCTTCTCAAAATAAGACATTTACTCGGCCAATAAACATAGGAAAAAAAAAAATCACTGATCATCAGAGAAATTCAAATGAAAACAACAATGAGATACCATCTCACGTCAGTCACATTGGGGATTAATAAAAAGTCATGAAACAATAGATGCTGGCGAGGCTGTGGAGAAATAGGAATGCTTTTACAACATTGGTGGAAATGTAAATTAGTTAAAACACTGTGGAAGACAGTATGACAATCCCTCAAAGATCTATAACCAGAAATACCATTTGACCCAGCAATCTCATTACTGGGTACATACCAGAAGGAATGTAAATCATTCTACTATAAAGACACATGCACACATATGTTTATTGCAGCACTATTTACAATAGCAAAGACATGGAACCAATTCAAGTACCCATCAATGATAGACTAGATAAGGAAAATGTGGTACATATACACCATGGAATACTATGGTGCCATAAAAAGGAATGAGATTATGTCCTTTACGGGGACATGGATGGAGCTGGAAGCCATCATTCTCAACAAACTAACACAGGAACAGAAGACCAAACGTCGCATGTTCTCACTTATAAGTGGGAGTTGAACAAGAACACATGGACACAGAGAGGAGAAAAAACACACCAGGGTCTGTTGGGGGTTTGCGGGTGAGAAAGGGAATTTAGAGGATGGATCAATAGGTACAGCAAACCACCATAACACACGTATACATATGTAACAAACCTGCATGTTCTGCAGATGAATCCCCCCACTTTAAAAAACAAAAAAACAACAACAAAAAAAACAAATAAACAAATACATAAATAAATAACAGAAAAAGAAAAACGGTTATCTTGGGGTAGTGCAATTAAAAATAATAATTTTCATGTTCTATTTTCTTCTATCCTCTACTTTCAATTTTCTTTAACAAATGTGGTCTACTATTACAAGAACCAAATAATGATGAAAAAAGCAATAAGAAACCATGATAAATAAATGAGTAAACTGAGTGTTAATTTTTTTCATTCTTCATGTCAATATCATGAAATCATAGAAGTCTGAAGGTGGAAATGTTCTAAATGATTGTATTTTATATCCAGGGCGTATGGGCTATATTTATTTAAAAATTGAACCCTGGAAGATCAGTTGAATTTTTTCCATGGAAATCTTTTTTTTTTTTTTTTTTTTTTTTTTTTCTGAGACTGATTCTTGCTCTGTCACCCAGGCTGGAGTGCAGTGGTGCGATCTCAGCTCACTGCAACCTCTGCCTCCCGGATTCAATCAATTCTCCTGCCTCAGCCTCCCGAGCAGCTGAGATTACAGGCATGCAATACCACACCTGGTTAAGTTTTATATTTTTTGTAGAAACCGAGTTTCATCATGTTGGCCAGGCTAGTATGGAACTCCTGACCTTGTGATCCTCCTGCCTCTGTCTGCCAAAGTGCTGGCATTACAGGCATGAATCACCTCACCTGGCCAGAATTTTTTAAAGTAATTTTAAATACAAATAAGTCAACATAAAACACTGATTTCTCCTTTTCGTGAAAGGATGAGTAGGGTCTGGAGAAAGGACTAAAAGGACTAACGTTAATGTTAGTGATAATAAATTAAAAACTAAGGTGCCTACCTAGTCCTTTGCAAATACATATTGTCTCCACTATATTTGATGACAACTTTTCATCATTAGGGGTGCCAAGTTTAGCAAATAAAATATACTGTTTTTGTTTGTTGGAGCTGCCAGACAAAAAGTACCAGAGACTGTTTGGCTTAAACAATCAAAACCAGTTCTGGAGGCTAGATGTCCATAGTGAAAGTGACAGCAGGGTTGGTTCATTTGGACAGTTTTTCTTCTTGGCTTGGAGACAGCTGTCTTCTCATGTTTTTACCCAGTCTTCTCCTTTGTATGTGCCTCTGTTCAAATGTCCTCTTTCATAAGAACACCAGTCATATTGGAAAAAAAGCTTACCCCAGTGATCTCCTTTCAACGTAATTACCACTTTGAGGACCCTGTCTCCAAACACATTCCCATTCTTTGAGGTCCTAGGGCTTAGGACATCAATGTATGATGGTGGTGAAGGGTGGAGGAGGGAGCACAATTCAGCCCACAATTTTCCTAAAAAATTCTTCAAATTTAACTGAGTGTCCTGCATTTTATCCAGCAAACCTGTTCAGATCCTGAAATTGTTCATCTAATTTATGGTTTCATATGTTTTCATTTATTTTTATACACTTTTAAGATCTATCTTTGTTAAAGTCTGTGGTTGAAATGCCACTGAGGAAATTATTTTATTTAAAATGCATATTCCATTCATATTGCTAGCAAAGAAATTCCTTTGATTTAAAAGTGAATGCCTGTTAACTTGAAAGCAATATTAGAGCCAGTAACTTCTCCATTAAAGGTTAATCATATGTAAACTAGATAAAATAATACATTTTATTCACCTTTTGCATGTTCTTCCATCAACTAGAACAAGAGAGTCTCCTGGAATACTTTTAATTTCTAATCACCAAAGAACCAAGTCTAATGGTGTTAGCATCACCTACCTTAATTATCTGTGTTTGTAAAAAATCTGGAATGTTTGACCTTATATTTAAACAATTATCTGAACAGAAGAAAATTTTTGGTATAAAATGCTTTTTCTACTTTTGGCAATTTAATGACTCAGTTTTCTTAATAATTATGGTGTTCTAAAGTTCACTTATATTATACTTGGGTGTAACATGTAATTCCACATGTTAGAAAAATTAGCTTTGTCTGAGCTTCAGAAACAAATCCTACTGCTTAATCCTATTGTTTTAAAAACTAAGATTTATCAGTTATAATTTATTTTATATTTTGAAATACAGATGTATTACAAATAATGTTGATATTTAATATACTAGAATTTTTTAGTCACTGTCCTAAAAGCTAATGTCACAATACTTGGCCTGCCTTCCGGACATGTGATCAATTAAAACTATTTACAGGTAATCAGTGTCAATGGAATTAAAACAATTTTTCAAACACATGTTTAAAAAAGAATTATGTATGATATGCACTTTGACAAATCTTAATTTGCAGCAGCAATAAAAAGAATATATACTTTGAAATTTAGATAGTCCTGAATTTTCCTTACAACCTTGCCACTGAATAGCAAACTTGGGCAAAAGGCTTGAATTTTCTTAGATGTAAATCTCTCCTTTTTAAAATGGAAATATTAGCTCCCTTCACAAATTTGATCTAAGAGCAAAATGAGATAAAATATTAAATATTTTAAGTTTCTTACAGCTGTAATATTTAACAGCAGCAGGGGGGAAATTCATCAATGTTACATTGATAAAATTATTTGTTTATAATTTTAATTTGCCATCATAGTCAATTGAATTTAGATTTTAATGTAATATTAAAATAATTATATTGAATACTATTAAGCCATGAACTGGCTATTATTGTTTATGGGATTTGGCAAGATAGGATTTGACGCTATGATTTTCTTGAATAGCACATTTAAAACATGTAAATACTCCTTAGGATTTCAGTGTTTTTATTTTTTTAAAATATCCCTGTTGTTTATTTTTCAGAGTAATGCTTTACTCAATAGCACATTCAAATATTTGACTTAAGTTTTTCTTATGAAAATAACACAGACATAAAACTACAGGAAGTATCACTATAATGGAATAAAATGTAATATGTCTCTACATACACTAAGATGTATATTGCTGTAAACTGGTATCTTATAATGATTTGTATAAAACATAGATGGAGCTTTCTTTATGTTTCAGACACTATACTAGTTGCTTCATGCAATTTTTTCATTTAATCACCACAAAATCCAGGCAGTAAATGTTATTATTTCTTAACATATTGATAAATAAGTTGGCCATTAGAAAGCCACTTTTTCAAAGACAAAAATGCTGTAAGTGGCTATACAAGGACTTGACTTTTTCCAAATCATTTACTCTAAATAATCTGCTAGCTGATAAGTATAGACATTGATGACTTATGTGTAATTTTCTTTTAATGTTATAAAAGTAAGTCACTTCATTATTCCAAATTCTTGGCAACTTGAATAGGGAAATAATTTTATAAGTTGCACCTCAGACTTGTTGCTGGTGATTCACTGGCAAAAGGTTACTAGTAAGGTGGATTTAAAGAGTAAGCACTGATGCTCAGTCTGGAGTAGAACAACACTAGGTTTTAACATGGCTGCACAACAGCTGGTTCTATAGTGTTAACCCACTTTACAGATTCTATGTATGATAAACCCATCCACACAGGGCTGCCTACCTAGAAGCCTACTTCATTGGAGACCTTCAAGTGTATGGGGCTGTTTTACTCATTCCTGTGTCTTCACAAATAGCTAATTACAACTTGTATTTTTCTTCTAGGGCTACCACAAGAATGCCACGGTGGCTTAAACATTAGAAATTCATTTTCTTGCAGTTCTGGAGGCTGGAAGTCCAAGAGGTGCCAGTAGGGTTGGTATCTGACGAGTTCTCTTTTTCTAGTTTGCGTACAACTTTCTCACTTTGTGCTCACATAGCCTTTCCTCTGTGAGCACAGGGAGAGAAACAGAGACCCCTGGCAGTGCTGCTTCTTATATAAACACTGGACTCTAGTCCTGTCGAATTAGGGCTCCACTCCTACAACTGCATTAAACCTCAGTTACGTACTTAAGGGCCCCACCTCCAAAAACAGTCATATTTGGAGTTAGGGTTTCAACATCGGAATTTCTGGAAGATACACAATTCAGTCCATAATAACATGTAATTTTAATCTCCCCTTTACCGTGTAGCATTTATTCATTCCTGTTGTGTCAGTCTTTATAAACAGGGAGATAATGTCCCCATTGGAAATAATTGGCTCATTAACAAAGGTTGATATTTTCAAGTCAGTATGGATGTGGGCACAGGTTGAAGCAAATAATGATTGCAACTGCTCAAACAGGGTTTTGGTATACATACAAATGTTCTTTAATAGAATCTAATAGTTCTAAATTAGAAGAACAAGTAATATTGGTTTGTGATATAACATTTAGAGGTTATATATGGAAAAACAAAACTTTTGAAATGTCAAAATATGCAGAGAATATCTATGTTGCTGTGTTCTGCTGACAGTGAAATAAACATAAATTCCCTTTGACTATTCAAATGGCAGTGGTAGCTAATCCTTCATTCAGTAGCTCATTATGCATTGTCATGAAAAGAGATAATACAATTCCTACAAACCTCTTTTGATTTCATGTCAAACAAATTCTTTCAAAGCCATTTAATAAACAAATAGACAGAAAAAGCAAACCCAGAACCTCAAACAGTTTGTGTAATCGATTACTTTGTGCCATTTATTTCTCTTTCCTCAAAACAGATGTACATTTCTACCTAACTGAGGAAATTTTCCTAATTGAGGTTTAGATAAATTGCATATTAAGAAAGAAATTAAAGCAGCATACTTCTTTGATATTTAAAACAAAATTAAGAATATATGCAATTAATCCCCATGTTGAGAATCAACACATAATTAAATTAAATTGAATTACATACAACTCCATCATTACTTGCAAGCACTGTTCTCTGGCTTCCTTTTTTTTTTTTTTTTTTTTTTTCCAGAAAATGTTCTAATAATGTATTCTATAATTGAGTTGCATATGGCTTCTTATGATTCCCCAATTATACTTTATAATATTTGTTACTCCTCCTTTCTACAGTATCTTGTACATGCAGCCATTTTCTAGAGGACAGACTCTGACTTTGCTTCATGATTGAGCTTAAGAGTGCCTCTTCTGTGAAGCCTTTTGAACCTTCTAACTCCAGGTAATTAGGCAATGCTACTCTTCTCTTTTAGGAAGTGGTTACACTCCTTTACTTCTAGGACATTACATTGCCATCCAGGCTCATACCAAATTCATCTTGCTTAAAGTAGTCCCTCTTGCTTAAAGTAGTCCCTAGTTCAAGGTAAACATTTAATAAAGGTTGGTGAAACCACAACTCACCAGGTAAGAGTATAGGCCTTTTAATAGAGATAATTGCATTTGAATTTTGTCCTAAGCCACTTACGAATTTGGTTGTCCTGAGCAAATTTCTTAAAGTCTCAAAAGTCTAAGTTTGTCTCTTCGAACAATGGGGAAAATTATGCTACTTACATATTATGTCATCATTTGAATTAAATAATATTACAAAGATATAAGGAGAAAGAGGGAGAGAGAAAGGGAGGGTGGGAAGCAAAGAGAGAAAGAATAAGAGCAAGAGAAATCTTGGCGTAATACCAGCACATACATTAATCTTATTTCTTTCTATTACTGCTATTATCTATCTAAAAAGACAATGTTCATGACTTACTATCTATTTAATACTCACTATTACTTCAATAAAAAAGCAGAAACTTTAATGGATATATTAATTATAATTACTTGGTTAAGTCTATCATTAGTTAGAAAAAAGCAAAAGATAAACATAAAGTAAAACTACAATTGTCATTAACTTCATTTAATGCAACTGGATACGAAAATTTCTTTCTATGATAACTTTTGCAATAATTTATATAAGTTGTGAAGCCTTTCAAGTATTTTGTAAATATATATGTGATCTAATGTCCATTGTGACCTTTCAGAATAGACTGTCTCTCTATATTGTGCCCATCTCATTAGTTATCACAATTGTAATTAATCAATTGTGGAATTATCTGTTTAATGTCTACTGTTACCACCAAACAGTAAGTTTTATAATGTCAAAGACTGTATTATTGTTCATTAGTGTTCCCTTGGCATCCCTCAGAGTTTCAGTGGCATAGTTATTAAAAAACATTTTGAGAATGAGGAAAAAAGGGAAAATAAAATTTTAAATACTTACAAATAACATCTAGCATATCAAAAAAAAACTTTCAGAAATATTGTTTCACTTCATTTGTTATAACACTTCTCACTATGAAATAGAAAATTATGCTTAATCTTACATTCAAGGCAGAAGGATTTATAATTAGGAAGGAAAAAAAGTAAAATATTGTAGTAAGAATAATAGAAAGCAATGATGTTTAAATTTTGATAGAGGATTGGGTGAAGAATAGAAAAAATAAAGAACCAACCAGTCAGTCGAAGAATATTTTTACATAGTGAGGAAATAGCATTAGAGATGACAGAAGCAGATGGACGATGAGCTAATTAGAAGAGTCATTCAGGAGCAGGTTACTCACTTTCCATGTAGTTGAGCGGTTTTGATTGAGTTTCTTAGTCCTGAGTTCTAGTTTGATTCCACTGTGGTCTGAGAGACAGTGTGTCATAATTTCTGTTCTTGTACATTTGCTGAGGAGTGCTTTACTTCCAATTATGTGGTCAATTTTGGAATAAGTGTGATGTGGTGCTGAGAAGAATGTATATTCTGTTGATTTGGGGTGGAGAGTTCTGTAGATGTCTATTAGGTCTGCTTGCTGCAGAGATGAGTTCAATTCCTGGATATCTTTGTTAACTTTCTGTCTCGTAGATCTGTCTAATGTTGACAGTGAGGGGTTGAAGTCTCCCATTATTATTGTATGGGAGTCTAAGTCTCTTTGTAAGTCTCTAAGGACTTGCTTTATGAATCCAGGTGCTCCTGTATTGATTATAAATCATGCTGCTATAAAGACACATGCACACATATGTTTATTGCAGCACTATTCACAATAGCAAAGACTTGGAATCAACCCAAATGTCCATCAGTGACAGATTGGATTAAGAAAATGTGGCACATATACACCATGGAATACTACGCAGCCATAAAAAAGGATGAGTTCATGTCCTTTGTAGGGACATGGATGCAGCTGGAAACCATCATTCTCAGCAAACTATCACAAGAACAGAAAACCAAACACCGCATGTTCTCACTCATAGGTGGGAACTGAACAATGAGATCACTTGGACTCGGGAAGGGGAACATCACACACCACGGCCTATCATGGGGAGGGGCGGGGGGAGGGATTGCTTTGGGAGTTATACCTGATGTAAATGACGAGTTGATGGGTGCTGACGAGTTGAGGGGTGCAGCACACCAACATGGCACAAGTATACATATGTAACAAACCTGCACGTTATGCACATGTACCCTAGAACTTAAAGTATAATAATAATAATAATAATAAAGATATAGATTTCAGTTCCCTAGTAATAATCAGAGTTGTCCAAAGATGATATGAACTTTCCATCACTGAAGATGTTCACATAAGTTAGGCATATGTTTGACAAGAGCTCTTCAGTGTCGTTCTGGAGACTGCATCAGCAACCCCAGTCTGCGCTCTGCCCCGTTTGCTTAAAAAGGTCCACGATATACCCCTCTGTGCCACTGCCAGGAAATTATCCATGGGTAGAAATCTGAGGCAAATTCAGGACTTACGGTGTGAAAGTCCCCCTTCTCATGTGAAAACAGTTGTCTTATATAGTTTGTTCAGTTTAACAGCTTTTAGTTTTAGGGGTACTAGTCGAGAATCAGACCACATTTTACTACAGGTAGCTTTTTGATGCTATTATTTTAGGACCACTTTTTATTTTAGGATGAGTGAACTTGGAAAGCTCAAGTGTATGTAATACCTCTTTATCCATACATATCCATTGTGTAGATACCTCACAATTCAAGTCAGTCCATTTACACATAGCCACTTTTTATCAAATTTTTTGAAATCCAAATATAGCAATTACTAACTCTCAGAAGGCTGAATTATACTGGAATCTGCATGACTTTTAGTCACATTTGATTTCTAAAAAGTAACAACTATTAAAAACTATTTTTAATCTAAAATCACCTCATATTTACATTTCAACTGGTATTTGTTATTGAAATAATAAAATGATGATTCTATTTGAACATTAAATTTAATTGAACTGTAATTAGTTCTGTTGAGTACAACTATGTAATTCAACGTAATTACTGTGTCCCAAAAGTTTTTCTCCTCTCATTCAAACTGTTTATAAATAGTAAAAGGAAGAATGGTTAGTCCTATCCATCAGAATGCAGAAATATTACTTGAAGGGCAAGTTCCACAAAGGGGATTAACTGGGGTAGTGATGGTTACTTTCTCATGAAGCATGGGGGAGCAGAATGCTGGTGGGCTACTTTCCACCAGGTGTACTAGGTATGCAATTTATTACGTCTATGAGTGTTTTAATACAGGAATGACTCCAATTATGCCAGCAAGGAAAAATCCAAAGAACAGCTGATTCCAAATAGTGGAACTTTGAAGGACCAGTAAGATAAATATAGTCATCACATTACACAAATTAAAAAATGAACTCATTGTGCAAAATCCTGTTCATCTCACTCAACCCCCTCTAGTTCCCTTAAGGGTAATATCTCTTTAATGTGGAAGAGGTGTTATTTGCATATTCAAATGAACCAGCCCATATTGTCCACTCACGTATTTGTTCAGAAAATGTTTTTGATGACTTACTGTGTTTTAGACAGAGCAATTCCTAGGAAAGCAAGTTCTCTGAGACATAACCCCTATCAACAGTGGCAGGAAGCATAGCTCGCAGAAGAACATAGACACTGAAGCCAAAAGTCTGTGGAACAGAAAAGTTAAGAGTAGAGCTTAGGAAAATGGCACTATGAACAGTAGACAAAATATTTTAGAAAGACATTGACAAGCTGTGATTCTTTAAACTGATCGTCTGTTGAGGTTCTCGGGATCAGAAATAAATTAAGTACATATTTCCACCTACCAGACATAATACTAAAAAAATAGTATTTTTAAAAGGGGAGAGAGTTTTGTGAAAGAAAATACCATAATTACTGGCTAGAGTTTTATTTGTAATTTAAAAATAAATTGTAAGAGAGTGCAACTTTCAGACATTTAAAACCCTTGGAGAAAGGGAGACAAGAGTATGTGTGTGTGTGTGTGTATGTGTGAGAGTCGGAGAGACAGAGAGAGAGAAAGAGGGAGGGAGAGAGAAAGAAAGATAATTTTAGCTTTGTAATTCTGTCCAAATGACTAGCAGAATTCTCTGAAATCAGAATCAATAATTTAGAAATAATTTAATTCATTTTTATTAATTTTATTCATTTTTATTCATTTAAGAAGAATCGATCATTTAAAAATATATATATGCTATATTAACTCAGTTTAAATGAACACATACTTAGATTCTAATTAGCTGTAGTTTCTGGAAATAATGATGGCCAATTTTACCCCAAAATAAGGTAGGAAATTTAGTAAATATAATGATACCGTAATAAAGTTTCTCATTAGATCAGTTTTAAGTACAATGTAAGGTCTACATGATAATTAGATACTCATGAAGTACACTTCTGCGGTAATAAAGTTGAGCTCCTTCTAGTTAGAGTTTTGATGGGATATTCTGAAAACTATTAAAGAAAAACTCACAATTTTTAATGGCTAAGGGATTGTTTTCTTACAATAATAAAACATTGTGCAAGTCCTGGCACAGTGGCTCATGCCTGTAATCCCAGTACTTTGGGAGGTCGAGCTGGATGGATTGCTTGAGCTTAGAAGTTGAGACCAGCCTAAGCAAAATGGCAAAATCCCTCATCTCTACAAAAAATACAAAAATTAGCCAGGTGTGGTAGCACACACCTGTAGTCCCAGCTACTTGGGAGGCTGAGGTAGGAGAACTGTTTCAGCCAAGGAGGTCGAGATTGCAGCGAGCCATGATCGTACCATCACATTCCAGCCTGGATGTCAAAGTGAGACCATGTCTTAAAATAAAGTAAAATTAAATAAGATAAAGCAGTGTGCAAAGAAATTCTGCTTAAAGTAAGAGCAAACTCCCCAAATAAAGAGATAATGTGTGTATGTATAATAAAATGAAATATTATGTAACAGTCAAAATTTTGATTAGATAAGCTTGGGGTCAGTTTTATAAAAAAACAAAGGATTAATTGGGTGAAACCCCGTCTCTATTAAAAAATACGAAAAACTAGCCGGGTGAGGTGGCGGGCCCCTATAGTCCCAGCTACTGGGGAGGCGGAGGCAGGTGAATGACATAACCCCAGGAGGCGGAGCTTGCAGTGAGCAGAGATCAGGCCACTGCACTCCAGCCTGGGCGACAGAGCGAGACTCCGTCTCAAAAAACAAACAAACAAACAAACAAACAAAAACAGAAGGAGAAAAGGAAAGAAGGAAGGGAAGGAAGAGAGCAAGAGAGGAGGAAGGGAGGGAAAAAAGTAAAAAAAAAATAAATAAATAAACCAATAGAAAAGAAAGGCAAATAAAAAAATAAACAAGAACGTAGTTTATTTCAGGATTTAAAGCTTTTAGAAATACCCTCTCTTTTATCCTATGAAATGTAGGATTTAGAAATGCAGATTGTTGGGAATCCATAGAATTTGACATGTCCTGTGTGCAATAAGACTAGGATTAATTCAAGGGGTAATAAAACACCAATTTCCCCCTTTTCAGTTTTAACTTGAGGATTAGTTTTCCTATCAAAAGAGAGACATGAAAGACCAGGGTAAGCAGTAAAGACTAGTTGCTTCTTCCTTGAAATTGGGAAGATAGTGTTGGAAATAATATTAATAATATTTGGAAAAGAGTAATAAAAAATATATCTTTGTGTTTATATTAATTAAATTTTGTCCTCAATCATATATCATTACTAAGTAGTAAATGTTATTAAGTGTAAAATAATAAATATTTAAACATTATGCTTATTAGTTTTAATAAAGCAAATTATGCTCTAAAAAAAATCATTGAGTGGGAAAGCATGCAAATTCTGCTTCTCAGTCTAAATTGGTCCAAAGGGAAAACAAAGTGGTTTGGATCTTGAGGTCGTAAGCAGAGCTCTGGTACTCCTTACTACCAATGCAGGCAACAGACTTCAGAAGAAATAAATGCCTCCTTCAGCACTGATCTTATAAACTCTAAAACCAAGTAATAGATGTCAGTCATAAAAGCAGACAGGACAATGAAAGTCAAATCTGGTTTGTGAGTTTGCCCACTTAATGCTCTTGGGAAATTAAAGGACTTACATCTCATATGAAATTCAACAACATTTTAAAAGCATTTTTGTAACTTTCCAGGTAAGAAAAATTATTTTAAATATTCAAGGACAAGCAGCCATGATCATCTTTTAGGATCATTAACTTTTTCTTCCTACAGCATTAAATGGACTTTATCCTTTTCTTAATGCTTCCTTAATGCTACTATCAAGAAAAGAAATTTGATGATAAATACGCTCCAGGCTAAGAGTTTGACACTATCATTTAATGTTTTGCTTGAATTGAAACACTCTTAACTATTCACATAGTAAATCCATATCCTCTGCAGAATAGTTCAAGTTTAATCCTTATTTCATTTTCTCTGGATTTTAAAGCATTCCATGAATGCCTGGGTAGATTTAGCATTTTTGTTTAAGGGTTTTGATAATTTGAAACAAATCATTTATTTTCAATTTCAGGTTATGTATTTGAAATATTTGCCAATATTATTAATCATGCAAACATACAAGCAGACAAATGTATCAGAAAATGTGTTAAATGGACTATATAGAATATTACAGTTATGCATTATATATTATATGAAGTATATAATTGAACACATATGCTCATATGTAAGCAGAGAAATATGCATTAGAAACAGTTAAATATATAATATACAGTATATTATATATAGTATATGTGTGCATATATGTATACAGGGAATATATCAAGATATATAATATCACATATTTAATGTATACAATACACATAGTATGTGAAAGTTGCAGATACCACGACAAACTCATTCTTGTTGGCCCTAATCAAATTAGAGCTAGGAAAGCAAGGAGGAGGGCAGCTCATGCTTTCATGTCTAAGATAAGGATTGTCTCAAGGACTCTTTAAAATGACCCTAGAAGGAGTTTCTTCTTTAGGATTGCAGCAGTTCAAGTAAGATGCTCTGGGAAGACTTGCCCAGTAAAGGCATCTCCACCAATGGACTGATGCCAATTTTATCTTTGAGCCTCCAGAACCAAAGAGCTCTATACCAAGCAGCTTAGAGGAACTACTTTTTTGCCACTAAAAGCTGCCCTTTTCCCTCCCTTCTCTGAATGCACAGATGGCTTCTGATGGCTATGCTTCCAGATTAAAATCTTTTTTGTGCACTCCCGGATAAACTCATCATATTCTGACATATTTTTCTCTGATGTCCTTTTTTTAATGTTGATATAATCTGGTGTCAGAAGTGGCCCTGAAGTAAGATGAAATTGTGAGGGAATCAGTGACTTTTGGAATCAACTGAAGTACCCACAACGGAGTACTTTGTACTTTTCACTTCCTCAGGTCTCCTTTTTCTCTCCAGGTAAGCCTTCTCTCGGGTTCAGTGGGCTCCGTTTGATAGCAGTTCCCTGAGGACTTCATTTTGTATCTAGTTTGATTAACACCAACTTAATAAAAAACCTTGCATTCCTTCTGGGACAATAAAGATTTTTACACTTTTTGTCTTTTCTGGCAAGCCCTTTCTGGTACTGAGACAGTTTCTCTTTCTGGTCTTGGTGAGTATTCCTCTGGTTTCAGTTTTATTCTGAGTTGTTTGTTTATGTTTATACTTTTAATTGTTGGTAGGCTTTTTTCTATGTGTTTTAACATTTATCATTAAGAATAGAATTCCCAAATTTCAATGCATGCAACAAAAGTTCCCCTTCTAGGACCCCAGTCAGCTATGTATGTAAAAATTATGGTCCTTTCCTGTGCACATTTTTAAGTCAATGAGCAAAATACACCTAAACTAGTTTGAGAGGCTGTTAGTTTCCCAAACTTGTCTCTCTTGGGGCTGAATTAAAATACCATGGCTCTAAAATTAACAAATCGGAGTGAAAGGCAAACTTCAGTTGGAACTTTGGAGCTTCTAAATGTATTCAAGATTCAAAAATTGCCTCCATAAAAGATATTGTCTCAAAGCTGTCTGAGACTCTCTTTTTCAGAGTCTTCCTTCCCTTTCCTATGCCTCTTTCTCTTTATTCTTTTGTGAGCTAAACTCTCTTTGTCCAAAATTCCTCAGCTATTCTGGCATATTGACTATTTAAGTAAAGATACTTGAAAAATAGCAGGTACAAAAATATTCATTCTGATGTTTGCAGTGTTTCTTAAAAGCAGAAGATGAAAATGCCATGTAATAAGCACCCTCTCTCTTTATGCTTGAAGAAAAGGCAACACTATTAATCTTCAAGGATAAAAAAATTAAGATAAAGAGAATATTGTATGGACCTGGTTAGAATAATTATCTTTTAAGCTTCCTTACATAATTTTGTCATATTTTCACAGTTAACTATTCTTTGTCCATTATTTTGGTAACTCACTCTCACTACTTGACCCAAAATTTGGTGCACAGTCTTATAAGATATAAGTCTTATAAGATTACGTACTGGGATAACTAAAAAACATTAAAGTTTAGCCTTCACTGTTTTGTTAAAAATATAATTTAGATTCAACCGTCTTCATATAACCTGATGAAGTTATAGTATTAATACTATGTTTTATTCCAAACTAATTTTTTAAAATAAAAATTGTAAGGCCTTTCTGTAAAGTGTTTGTTTTTGTTCATCTGTATTTTTTTATTTATATGCTTATAGGTATGTGATATATGTGATATATTTCTACCCAATTATATAAAAGACTGAAAGGAAAAATGTTAAGCACTTGAATTAAGCTATTTAAAAAAATATATAGTGAGTGATTAACACAAATGCCTTTTTGTTCATAATGACTTTTGTAAATCTTTGATGAATATGCTGATTTTAAATTTGTTGATAAGATAAAAATGAAGATGTTATCAGAATTGTTAGGGTACTTTTTTTTGGCCTAGGTTTGCTGGCTAGACTCTTTTTGTCTTTGATAAATATTTTAGAATCTTAAATGTGTGAGTTTGACCTAAAAACAAATGTGTAGATGAGAGTACAATGCATATAAAGCACAATGATTTAACTTTTAGAGATTTTCTTTGACAAAAAAATTGAAATTCTGACAAACTCAGTTTAATATCTCAATTTTCATAAGTAATCTAGGTATAATTGTTAAAAATAAATAGATTAGGTTAACTTAAATAGCATATTAATTTATACATTAAAATTTTATGTCATATAAAATATTTAAATTAAGTAATAGGTATTTAATGTCTGAGTCTTGTGGGGTTTTTTTATTTTTTGGTGGGTACACAGTAGGTGTACGTATTTATGAGGCACATGAAATATTGATACAGTCATGCAATGTCAAATAATCATTTGTAAATAAAATAAAATACAAAAAATTGGTGAACATAAGTATAAGCTTGTTATTAATTTGAATATATTAATATTAGTAAATATGTTTTATTCTACATTAAGATATTCTATAAAATATGCTTTTTAGAGGTTATAAATGATATATTTATGAGCTGTGAGATAACAGTTCAAAATTATTTACTTCCTAGGTTTTCACTAAAAATTACAGTTGCTAAATTTTCTGATTAACATGTAATTTTGTATGTAAAGTATACAAAAATAATAATTTTACATGTGAAAGAGTTTTCTGTTGTCTCAATGATAAGGGAAAATAATTAAAAAGTGAATTTTTATCCTAAGGTAAAATGATTGATTTTTCCAGTATTAAAAAAGGGAGGAAATATAGGACAAAGATTAGGGGTTTAAGAGAATGATAGGTCTAAGCCAGTCGTGCAGAGTTTATGAAAGTTGGGTCTTATTTGTGGTTTTGGCTGCTGAATGTAAAGAATTGTTTATATGTTTTTCTAATAATTGAGCATTGGTGTCAGAGATGAACTGGTACAGAACTACAGTCTGTTTATTTATGTTTGTAGCAATAAGAATTTCTTAGAATGTTGGTTTATCCTTGGGGGGAAAAAAAACACACACACACAAAGAAAACTGCAAGAAGTTTGGTTTAATTCTGAAATCTGTTCCTCTAAATTTTCGGTCTTCTGAACTGCAGCCCTACAGTTTAGAGCAATGTTTTCCTCCAGTATCACTTGATTATGTACTCTTGGCTTTCTGTGATATGTCTGAATTTTTTCATGTAACCAGGAAATTTCCCATGCTTTTTCTAAGGTCTGTGTATTTCCCTACTCAAGGTGTTTACATTATTCTTCTATAATATGATGTATACTCATAACCTTGGACAAGCATTCTTCTTGTATCTAATTGAATTCAAGTACCTTATCATTAGATTAGACTTTCGGGTTATCTAAATGGGCTTTTCATAAGTGGAAGCAACCATGCTACAGGAGTTTTTTCTTTACCTCGTTGGTGACTGGGCTAAGAAACAAAGATTTTACACTTTAATAAGATCATTTACTGTATTTAATGTTGTATTTGTTAGTATTTTTTTTTTTTAACTTAGGAAAACTGATCTTTGAAAGAGTGTTATTGTTGTTGTTGTTACCCATGTAACTTTTTAAATTGTTTTTGAAGTCTTTTGATTGTCACTCTGGTTAAGTGAATTACTATTATTTCACAATGCCATGTGATTGATAGCAGCAGGAGGCAGACAAATTCCTAGGCAGACAGGGATGGGTCCCTGGTGAAACCTGACCTTCAAACCAAATACAATTTAAAGCCTGAAAACTGAGCTGCCAGCTCAGTTTTTGACTGGAGTGAGAACTTCCTCGATGCCTTTTAGCCAATCAAATGGTGCTTTTTCCAGGCCTGCCCATAGATCAATCATCATGCACTATCCCATTCTGAGCCCTTAAAAACCCTGCACTCAGCCACGCATTAGGCTACATGCTTTCAGCTCCTCTCACATGGAGGGCTACACGCTTCAGGTCTGCTCTTGTTCTCAGGAGCTTTTCTGTTACTCAATAAAATCCTTCCCCGCCTTGCTTACTTTCTGGTGTCAGCATAACGTCATTCTTCATGGTTTCAGGTCAAGAACCCGGAACCCACCCAATGGCAGGGGTGAAAAGAGCTGTAACATGGTAACCCTCATACCAGCTCACTGAGCAACGGCGAAAAAGCTGCTGGGCACCACACACCCCTGTTCACTGCACTGTGGGTGGCAGGAATAAATGAGCTGTAACACAAATGAGCTGTGACATGCTCCCCCTCCACCTGTTTCCTGCACTGTGGGTGGCAGGAAGGCGAGAGAGCTGTAACAGTTTCTGAGGACTCAGACCTCGGAACTCCTGGGAGAGAGCCATAACACCCCTTGGGACTCTGTGGTTGCCGGCATCTCTGGGTTTTTGAGTGGTGCCTCATCCACCTCATCCAGACTCTGGCACCCAAGGTGGAAACAGATCACAGCATGCCCAGCCTAGTTGTCAGCTGAGTGTAGATCTTGCAGCAACCACAGTCTGCTGGGCAGAGTGGGTGGAGCAAGCCCAGTGGCCAGCCTAGAGCCAAGTGAAGCCCGTGCAGAGGCATCAATGGCCACGATTTCCAGCTTGCAAGGAGCACTGAAAGAATCCCCACTGAAAGAATTCCCTGTTATGATTCCATTTTGATCATAACATGATGTTTTAGATCTTTTGACATCTTTGGCAGGCTTTCCCATTATATATACACACACACACACATATATATATAAAAAAGGGAAATATATATATATTTATATATATAATGGGAAATATATATATTTATTTATATATTATATATATATTTTTATTTTAAATATATATTTAAATATATATTTATTTTAAATATATATATTTTATATATAAATAAATATATAAATATATATTTTTATTTTATATATTTATATATTTCATATGTATATAAATATATATTTATATATTTAGATAAATATAGATAATTATATTTATTTACATATATATAAATATGCATATTTTTATATATTATATATATTTTAACCTCAAACCAATGTTGGGGCATTTCAGAGAGTCCTAGAATGTCTCAAAGGTTTATAAAAGAAATATATTGAACTAAATCAGGATTATTTGAGATGTTGGGTAGATATGGAAAATTTTGTCAAGTGAGAAGTGATAATAGATCTTCTTTCAGTTACATGTATGGGTATGTTATTCATATGAAGGTTCCAAAATTATATAAAGTTATTTAAAATATATGTCATCAATAATAATTTTAGTTTTTATGTTGTTTGCACAAAAATAACTAAATTTCCTTGTAATTGTTAGTTACAATGAATTCTCCTTCGGTTTTTAACCACAGTTAGTCTAAGTTTCATCATTCGCAGTTATTGTTTCAATATTTTTAAAGGCATCTGTAATCTGATTCTTGGAAAAGACTCTAACAAGTACTCTCGAATACAGGATTTTGATAAATTTAAGATCAATGAACTAAATAAAATGTCCAAAAACTCTAATGAAGAAATTGATTAATAAAATTGTTAATGAAATTTTAATTAATAAAAATGTTAATCAAGATGAAGCAGAACAAAAATTAATTACATGAAATTAAATAACTGACTAAGGTAATGTTTTTATGAGTTTAATTTAAAACATTGTTGATTCCGTAATTAAACGTTTTATTTTCCGGATTTAAGAAAAATTTCTCTCTTGGGCTATCTATAATTGACAACAATTAGGTAAATTATACTTTTTTGTGAACAAAGGTGAATATATTTACTTTTTCTTCCTACTTGATCTCTCCAAAATTTAAAAAGCATTCTTATTTTTCATAGCAATAAGAATGTATATTTATAAGCATTCTTATTTTTCATAGCAATAAGAAGGTACATTCTTTATAACAACATAAAATTGGAGATTTTTGTTACATTACCAAGGCCTTGGAAGGACATATTTAAATTGTTTACAGGTACTGCAGACAAAGGCTGAAATCTGCCTTGGTTTGGCTACGTAGCCTCTTCAAGTATTCTTATGTACAGCCAAAGCTGTACTTCTTCATTATAATCATTTTTTTCCTACTCCCGAATAAAGTCATTATATTAGTAGATACTATTCTCTGATGTCTTTTCTTAGATTGATAAGTATATAATTATATATATCATATTATAATTACATATTATATGTTTAGTTTTTTCAAGCATCTTGTTCTGCTAATTTTGTATCAAATTAGGAATAACCTTTTATATTTTTATATTAAAAGTATCATATGTACAGATCTACTCAAGCTGAGGGTAAATATTTCATTCAGAAAGAAGATTATGTACATGATACTCATCTACAATAGAAATATATATAATAAAAGAATTAATTGCTCAACCTGTCAACCTCACTAACGAGTTTCAGGCAATGTGATTAAACATTGTGTTTATTTGAGAATGGGCACCTGAAAAGACACAGACTCTAAAACATGGGCTCAATGCTCCACAGTGAAGTTTGAGGGTCATTTATATAAGCAAGGTTTAGGGAAGCTTAACAGGATTTCAACATATTTCAAATACGGTCCATGCACTGGTACAGCATTTTGATAGGTTATTTGTAATGTTTCTTTTGAGAAGTGCATTTAACATTCCATAATAAGAATATAATAGTAAAAAGGGTATTTTATCTTAGTCAAGATTATCATCTGTGAGCTAGGTACAAGAAAATAAAGAAGCAAATGAATATTTACCATAAGGTCAGTAATTAAGAAGCAATGCTCCATGATTTTATCTCAAAGTCAACCCTAGTAAACAGATTATCCTTTTTTTTTTTTTCTCACAATTTCCCTTCTTCTTCAAGATCTTTTGAATACAGCATCATAGAAGCAACATTTTATTAGAGAGTAGTTAAATCTCACATTGATAAGAAGACTTATTCCTAGAGAATTATGTCCTAGTGAGGGAGGAATTGTTTAATTTATAAAATGGAAAAAAAGGTAAGGCTGGATCATAAGGCATCAGCAGCAAAGTAACGTATGGGGTGCAGTTCAGATCACATGACCATTTTTTCAATTAAGGCAACTTTCTAATAAATCATTATCTTAATTTTAGTTGCTAATTGTCAGCAAGGTGAAACACAAATCGTAAATAATTTGATAACTGTGAAAATGACAACTGTTTATGATTATGATAATAACTACTTGAGGACCAGAACAAAATGAAGAAAGCATCCGCAAGGGTAGACTAGGCAAATCATTGAAAGGATCTGTTTCTCTTATGTCTTGTAACCATTTAGCCTTTTGGGTTATTCTTTCTAATCAAGTATCTACTTCTCCAGAGCTGTTAGCATAGGCACAACAAGTGGTGTGTGCTATTACACAGACTCTTCCTTTTCTGCCAATAGTCTAAGACAAATCTGTTATCTAGTACCACCTAAGCCAAGGAGTTCAAAGATTTTTGTTGAGTTGCAATGCCTTTTGCAGTGTCTTCAACTGTCTGATCAACAGTGGCTGACACGTGTTGAATCATATCTCTATTAATATAAATTCAAGCACTTAGGATTAGTATTTCAAAAATGCTTTTACCTATGTTATCATCATATCCTTCTTACATAGTCCTCTTATTTAGCCCTGTAATAGAGAGAGAAAATCAGTAATTTTATATTTTCATGTAAGTATAAGGGAGTTACAAAATGCCCTAAAAAGCATATACTCTCTATTTACCAGCTATGGAGGCAGCAACGTTGCCTGCCCAGTCTTGAGTAGCCAATCAGTCTTGATATCACATGCAAATACATAACCTGGGAGAGCACAAGCAATTCCTCTGAGGGTATGTTCATTAACGGCCTCACTAACAAGAAGGCTAGAGAGCATTATGTCCAACCAGAGATTTCCTTTTTTGCATATTTGCAAGAACCTTCTCACATGATATGAAATGAGAGGAAAAAGTTGACAAAGCAGAGAATCATTGTTTTCAGCAATCCATTTCTTAATTCAATAAGGAATAGAATGAAGAAGGCCAGAGCCAAATTCCTTCTAAGTAGATTTGATAGCAGATAATTTTAGATAGCATATAGAAGCATTGGTTTCATGAATAATTTGGACTTCAAAAGTCAGCTTGAAGGGAGATTAGTCTGAATATGTAATGACATTAGGAACATCTGAAAAATTAGTGACAGGTATTACAAATGACATATATTGGTCATGAACAAATCTAGGAATCAAGTGACAGATCCAACCATCAGATAGGTTTCCGGCAGTAGCAGTCCTTTGGAATAGTTTAATCAAACTGTCATCATATCATTCTACACATTGAGACAAAGGAACAACCATAAGAACTACCCACTAAAGTCATAAAACAAAAATTATATCAACAGACTAGAATGGGCAAGGGAATCATTTTTTTTTTTTTTTTTTTTTTTTTTTTTTTTTTTTTTTGAGACAGAGTCTTTTTCTATTACCCAGGTTGGAATACAGTGGCGCCATCTTGGCTCACTGCAGCCTCTGTCTCCTGGGGTCAAATAACCATTCCACTTCAGCCTCTGGAATAGCTGGGACTACAGGCATGTGCCACCATGCCCAGCTAATTTTTGTATTCTTGTAGAGATGGGGTTTTGCCATGTTGCCCAGGCTAGTCTCCAACTCCTGAGCTCAAGTGATCCACCTGCCTCACCCTCCCAAAATGCTGGAGAAGAAATTTTTTATATCATACAAAATAATAACAATTAAAAAGATTTCTAAAACAATGATGATAATAGCCACTAGTAGATAAGTATAAGCATTATTTACCAGACACAGGCTTGGATTGATATCATGGAAAAACTATCTACCTTAGTTGTCTTTTTCTTGGCCTGGTGTTGACTTAAGTCAAAGATCTTCTTCCAGTAAGTCAGTTCATTCAGGACACTCAGCCTTCTTTAGATGAGAAGTGTGAATCCACGAGTTTATGCCTTCTAGCTTTGCAGCACAATTGGTCATAAAGTATTCTTAGGGACCTTTCTATTTTGGTTGATGAGATTCCTTTAAAATATATTATTTCCAGTACGCAAAATCTTCTGGCTGAAGTCCATAGATTTTACCTTTTTTGGTTCTCAAGATTCTCCATAAAATACATATTTTTTTAACCAAATTGTAATTTTTAGTTAGTTGTTTTATAAATCCATTACCATAATATAATGTACGTAATTTTTGCATTATGGATTTATAGTTTTCTGGTGATAGTTTCAAATATCTACCTGTTATTACCTCAGTAGGAGATACCTCATTTCTGAGGTTCAGCAAAACCAATAAAAGAGCTTTTGATCACAAAATTTTAAAAGCATTAGTTTATTTTGTAAATTGAGTTTTAGTTATTTCATTTGTGCATTCTACTAACCCAGATGATTGAGGGTCATATGAACAATGAAAATGTTGAAGAATTGGCCACATATTACATATTGACTGGATAATGTGTCTGGTGAGATAAGTATTTCTGTCACCAGGAAGTTCTAGAGGGACTCCCTAAGTCAGAATAATTTTTTTTCCAGGAGAATTTCACTTACCACTAAGGCTATATAATCTTCTGCATAAAAATGTGTCTACCCAATGAGGCAACATACAAATCACCACTAGAACATACTTGTATCCTTATGATGGGGGTAGCTTGATAAAATCTCATTGCAATACCTTGAGGGGGCTTCAGGTAAAGGAAAATATTCTTGAGAACTATATAAAGTTCTCCCAGGATGATATTTTGAGAAGATATGGCAGTGACTGTGTATCTTATGGTGGTATTAGGAGGAAGTTTCCAATGATACTAATTTCTGCAAGCAACCGTTTTATCAGGACTCTCATGAGTTAAACCATGTATGTAAGTAAGAAAATAATGACTGTAATTTAGCACAAAGTATAGGCAAGTCACATAGCCCATTCCTTATATTACCCTTAGGGGAATATGTTCCCCCTTTTGTTTTCTAATTTTCTTGTTCTGCTTTTACAGCTTCAAACTGAGCTAATATTATGTCAAGTTAGGGGTTTCTTTAAAAGTTATATAGATTGTTTTTGTGGCCTAGATATATTTAGAGCAAACTTCTCTGCTACCTTATCAGCTGGTTTTTCTGTTTTCTTTTCTTTTCTTTCTGGAGTACCTGATTTGTAATGATCTGGGATTTTGGTAATAATATGGCTTCTAATAATTGTGAAATCAGGTGTCTATTTTTTATGAACTGACCAGAAGAGATTAAGAACCCTATTTGTTTCCATAGCATTCCAAAGTCACAAGACTCCAAAGGCATATCTGTTGTCTGTATGAATATTAGCAGTTATTCCTTTTTCCGGCTGACAAGCTCTAATTAATGCTATCAATTTTGCTTGTTGAGCCAATGTTGCTCCTGGAAGATAAGCATTTTCTATTTCTTCAGCTAAGGGCACTGTAGCATAAACTACATGACAGATTCCAAATTCATCTTTTAAGGACGATCCATCTGTAAATCAAACATTAGTGCTAGTAAGGGGAGTGTTGCCCAGGTCTATCTTAAGACACAGAAATTGATAAGTTAAGGTTATACAATCATGTGGTTTTTCATCTTAAGGTAGGGGCAGAATAGTAGCAGGATTTAGATTATCACACTCGGAGTTTATAATATGAGGTGCAGAAAGAAGTCAGACTTAATAAGAGGGCAGCCTGCTAACTGAATAATGCTGAGTGTGGTGTGAACTTAGAAGTACTTCTATAGAACGTGGAACAAAGAGAGTGAGATGAGATCCCATCACTATTTATTTGGTTGCTTTACTAGCAGAGCAGTTGCTTTTATCACTGTCATGAAAGATGGTAGTCCTCTAGCCACTGGATCTAATTGCTGACTATAGTATCCTGTAGGTCTATTATGATCCCCAAGTTTTGGAGTCAGAATGCCTTGGGTATAAAAAAAAGTAAACAATATTATAATTGGAAAGTCTTAAAGCCAAGGCATCTATAAAATCCCTTTTAATTGCTTCTAGTGTTAACTGACTTTCCTCTGTCCATTCCAGAGGCCCTGGCTTTTCTCATTTTAAAAGAATATATATAGTCTGAGTGCTTTTTTTAATGGAATCCAATTTGTTTATCATTTTTGCCAGCCCCAGAAATCCTCTTAGTTGTTTCTTAGTTTTGGGGTAGGAAAGGCCAATATCCCATTTTCTTCTATATAGATTAAGGTCTTTATTTTATATTGGGTGACCTAAATTTAAAACTAAAGTTTTTCCTTTGAGACCTTGTATCCCTTTAAAGCCAATTGTTGTAACAGGTGAATCCCATCTCTTATAGGGGCTTGTTTATCTTCTGAACAGAGAAGTAAATCATCCATATATTGTATTAAAGTGGATGTTTTTAAAAGTCAACATGCAATAAGTCTTTTTTCAATACTTGTAAGAAATAAGTTGAGCTCTTCGTGTATTCCTGAGGCATGACCATTCATATTTGTTGTCTGTCTTTCCAAGTGAAGGAAAAGAGGAACTGACAGTTTTTCTCAACAGAAATGCTAAAAAGTACATCATATAAATCTGTAATAGTAAAGAATTCACCTTCAGTTGGGATGGCAGCCAACTATGTGTGGGGGTTTGGCACTACTGAATTGCAAGGAGTGACTATATAGTTAATTGTTCTTAGATCCTGTACAAATCTCTACCCTCTATTGTCTGGCTTTCTCAAGGGTACAATTGGAGTGTTACATGGACTTGTAAAGGCAATAAGTCAGTCTTTTTTATATAATCTAAAATGATATGTGTTATTTATTCCAAGGCCTTAGATCTTAGGTGGTATTGCTTAAGGTTCAAAAGAAGCTTTGATCAGTGTATTTGGATTTTAATTGGAGCAGTCAGATAATTTTTTCAATATAAGTGGTGAACTTTCACCATAATTGATCAGGTACTTCTTTTAGCAGTTTCTGCAATTCTTCATTACTTAATAATTTAGTAGCCTTTTTGGAAACATGAAGGGCAATTTGTAAATTAGAAGTGTCCAGTTTTAAATGTTCCGTGTCTGGTATTTTTAAATTTTTTTCTGTGTTCTAATTTTGAATACATTTCCCCTTTTGGGAAAAGAAAATGTAGGTATTGGATAATTGTAAAAGTCCCTATCACATGAACGGAGACTGCTGGAACCAAGAGGAAAACATGAGTCTCTTGTAAGTCACCTATTTGAAAAGCCACAGGCTGAGATTTATGCACTGATACAGGAGTATTAGTGACACTCGCCACTTGAACTGTTTGTTTATACTAATAAATAGGGCCTTGTAATAAGGTGGGATTTATTACAGATAATGTAGCTCCAATATGAACAAGTGTTTGTATGAGTTCTTCATTTAAAATAATTTCTCTTTTCCCAGAGTGTCAGTAGGAGAGGAAGGAAAGATCACTTCACGTTCCTCGGAGCATCCCTATTCTTCCTTTTATTTTTTCTTCATCTATTGTTATTGCTCACACTTTAGCTTTCTGCAATCTTTTTTAAAGTGATCAGGCTTCCTGCAATAACTGCAAAGCAAAGGGTTAGGTCCATTGTGAGGTTTGTAAGTGTATTTTGGAAGCCTGGATTGGGTATATAGTTGTTATAACTGTAAACTTATAACTTTATTAGCCCTATTCTTATGTTTCACTTCTCTCTTTCTTTCTTATTTAGTTAAGGTATGAGACAACAGATGGGCAAAATTCACCAAATCATGAGTTTGAGACACATTCCAACTAGAGTCTTGCCTTTTTATTACTAGTGTTAATTGTTCATCTAACCATTTATGAAATTGGAATTGGGGAGAGTATCATTTTGATGATTAATATAACTCTCTTACCTGAATATTGTTTAAAGATTTTCTTCAAATCTCAGAATATGGAATCACTGACTCACCTGTATTTTGTCAACATTATTGCATTTTATTTCATCAACTACTTTTTGAAAAACTAAAGGGATGATATCAAGTAAAGCTTCAGCGACATCACAGACAAGTCTGTCATCAGTATCTGAAAGTTTTCCAAGCTGTTGGTCCAATCCACCATAGCTAGTAAATCTGTAGCTTTACTTTCTGAAACTAACATGTGAACTAGTTGATATAAATCAGAAAAAAAAAAGCATTATAAACTCAAATATTCAGTTCATATTTTTGTGAAATAATGAGTACTCTCCTGATGAGGGTCAAGGAAGTCTTAATTGTGCCTTTTAAGCTCTATCTTTGAGCATCCCTGAGAAAGCAAGGCAAGTTCTCCCCTACCAGACATCAGCTGTTCGTGAAATGGAGACACAGCAGCAGGAGTAGGATGGGGAGGATGAGGAGAAGGTAGATCTGCACAAGGTAGTTCAGATAATAAGGGGTAGAGAAGGAGCTAAGAATGCTAGAGGAGGAATTCAGCAGTCTTTTTCAAATCAGAAATTGTTTAAGACAATTTTTTGTTTTCTTCCAGTGAAGAAAAAGCTATAACAGAACCTCTTTTGGAAGCTTTCAAATGCCATTGAAAATAACTTTCCCAATTGCTCTATTTTATTTTATAGCTAATTTTTTTTTTTTTTTCTAATTGAGCATGCTTAAACTAGGCAATTAAAATGAAACTCATTTTGGCCATTGTAATTTGGGGTCCTCACAAGTTACATATGACCGATTTTTAAAATATTTTATTAAAAGGCACCTTAGGTGTTAAACAGAAACTCAGCTGGAGTTCCTAAAGGTGGGTCTGTCTTTAAGGTGGAAGGTGTGGTTTTACATGCACAGTTGCCCATAACTTAGAACTTCCCTTCCTGAAGAACCAAAAGACTTAGGGAGAGTCTTTTGAATCAAGTGTGCTTCTTGTGGGAATGATGTATCCAGGTGTTACCCTTGAGTTACTTCTTCCCTTTTACATTCTCAGTGACTCCAAGAAACTTCGGGGCTTAAGACTCTAGGTGATCAATCATTTATGGGTGCCTACTAGATTAAGTGAAATTCCCTTTCCATTCTTCTATGGGATCCCCGGTGAGACCATTATTTGTCATGAGCAATTAACTTCAACACTCCCACTAGAAAAACTTAGAGAAATTCTAAATCTGAAGAATAACAAATGAAATTCCTACCTTGCATCAGAGCTTTAATTTCAGTCCTGTTAAGTTAGGAACGTATAGCTTGAATAAAGTCTGAATCCTTAAGCAAGCTGGGAGGATTCAAACCCAAGAGAGGCCTCACCAGGGATCCCTGTTAACTATGCTGGGAGTGGAAGAACAAAAGTTGTTTTTACTGATAGCAAGGCACTGTCTGTTGTCAGTAACAAGGATCACTGGAGGTTCACTTGAGGTCTTATCTGGGTCACCAAAATGTTAACCTTAATAATGAGATTCAGGCAATATGATTAAATATTATGTTGATTCAAGTGAAAAGTTTGAGAATGGCCACCTGGAAGGACACAGACTCCAAAAACTTGGGCCCAGTGCTCCGTGGTGGTTTGAGGGTCATTTATATTGGGAAGGTCTGGGAAAGCTTAACAGGATTTCAACATTTTCCAAAGAAGATTAGTGCATAGTTACAGCATTTTGATTTGTTATAGATGTTTTTCTTGGGAAGGGTGCATTTAACATTTCACATTAAACATATAATAATCAAGAGTTTTGTTTTTTGTTTTTGTTTTTGTTTTTTAATCTCCATCAAGAGATCTTTTATCTTACATCCATTGATGGTTAATATTGAGTGTCACCTTCATTGGATTGAAGGATGTAAAGTATTGTTCCTGGGTATGTCTGCCAGGGCATTGCCAAAGGAGATTAACATTTGAGTGAGTAGGGTTTCTCTAAAATGTCTAAATCCTAATCCCAGAAACCTGTGAATGCATTCTGCTATTAATACATGGCAAGGAGGAAATAATGTTGTAGAGGAAAGTAAGGTGTCTAATAAGATAATTTTGAGATGGGGAAATTAACCTGGATTACCCACATTGGCCCAGTGTAATTACAAGGGTCCTTATAAGTAAAAGATTGAGACAGAAGGCCAATAGAGCAGCCTGTAGAAGCTTAATAAGGCGGTAAACCTGATTTTCCACTATAGCCTCCAGAAAGGAACACAGCCCTGCCCACACCTTGATTTTAGCTCAGTGATACTCATTTCAGACATATGACCTTCAGAAATGTAAAATAATAAATTTGTGTCATTTTACTTCACTAAATAGATAACAATTTGCTACACCAGCAATAGAAAACTAACACAGTAGACATTATTCTGTGATTTGATCGCAAAATTTTCTACAACTTGAGAGAAATTGAACTGGAAAATCATAAGCTTCATGGAAGAGTGGCAATTTTCATCTTTTATATTTATATGAAGAATGTCCAGCAAGACCTTAAGTGATGACAAATGGTGACATTACTAAAATTTTACCCAATCAGAAGTTTCATGCCCTAGAGCTCTATTGGAAAGAAAATGACTTATCGGTACATTGTATACAATACGTAATTATTTAACAAAGTAAATGACAATTTTGTTTTGTTTTGAATATATCACAAGTGGAACCACGTTTCAAGCCCATGCTTTTTATTTATTGATCTTTTTAGTTAACAATAAACATATTTACAAATTTCTATTTCTATATTTGGGGATTTTTGTTCCGTAGGAAGTATTTTTATGGATTTCTCGTCTTGGTTTCCAGGTGTGGTTTCCTGCCTATCTTCTAAGGATAGGAATGATAACATTAGAGAAAGGGTGAGATATATTAATATTTAGGTTCTATTTTGTATTCACCTTCACAGTACATAATCGTGAAAATCACAAATTAAATGCTTAATAAACACTTGATCCTAGGATTGAGATTTAATTTTGGGGGGAATAAATATGGTGGCATTTCTTCATTCATTTATTTTTTTAAATCATTAAATGTTAGGTACAACTCACTACTAAAACTCCTGACCAGTAATTTTTTTTGGGGGGGGAAAGGAAGCTTTTTAAAATTGTTTCTTTTAGCAAGATTCTTATGGAAATATACTATGCAAATAGCTGAGTGCACAGCTCTTAAACAGTTTGGTAAATTGTCAGAAACTGAAAACACCTACATAACCACTGCATAGATCTAGATACAGAACCTCACTTACTAGCAGTCTAGGAGCCCTAAGCTTTTTCTTTCTGTTCATTACTCCAATCAAATGTAATTGATTTCCTGACTTCTGAATCAAATTTTAATTGATGATGCCTGTTTATAAATATATAGCAATGAAAACATACAAAAAACTATTTTTGTCTGGTTTCTTTTCCTTAATATCATTTTGTGAGATCTATCTAAGTTGTTGCTACTATTTGTAATCCACTCATCTGTGTTACTCTGTAGGCTTCCTGCTGCCTGATTTTACCTAAAATTTATTTATTTATTTATTTATTTATTTATTTAACTATTGATGAACATTCAGGTAGGCTTCAGATTTCAGTCATTATAAATTGTGTTGTTATGAATATTCTAAAGCAGAATTTTTAAGTGAATACCTGTACTCAATTTTAAGTACATTTCTTCTATTAAAATTGCTAACTCAGGGGAAAGCATTTATTTAGCTTTGGTACCTCCACACAGTTTTCTAAACTGATGTTACAAATTTTCACAATCTCCAGGGGAGACCAGAGTTTCAGCTCCCCATGCAAGCTCCTGCCTTTTAGTGTCTATTTTTCTCTTGTTAGCCAGTCTGGCAGCTGTACAGTAGTATTACATTGTAACATTTTCTTTGAAAAATAAAGCACATTGATATTTTTATATTTAGGTGTATGTAGTGACTGAACAAGTTTTTGCATTTTTACATTTTCTTCCTTTTTCTCATTGATTTGTAAGACTACTTTAGATATTCCAACTTTGAGTCCTTTACTGAGTATATGTATTGTAAATATATTCTTTCATGCAGTGACTTTACTCTTCACTCTATTAAGCTTTTGAGAAATACAAATTTTTATTTTAATGTATTCTTTTTTTTTTCTATTTAGTGATCTTTAAAATATATTCAGGTTAAGCAATGTTTTCCTACATGAAAAGTCTCACTATATTATTCTGCTTTCTTCTCAACATTTTATTGTTTTAAAGTCTCAGGACAATCGCCCTATATCAAGCTCGTTAACCTTAATCACATTTTGCAGTGTCCCATTTGACATGTATGTAAACATAACAGATTCAGGGGATTTAGACAGAGACCTATTTGGATGGTGACTATTAAGCCTACCACAATGGATAAATATACGTAAGTATAAAATGTAAATCTCCAGCCAAATAATGTGCAAAAGATATACTAATATGTAACAATATAATTATCAAAATATCAAAAAATTACTAAGTTAGATGATGTTCTCCTGCAGAACAGGACAGGAGAGCAACTATGATCGTGAGCTTATTATATTAAAAACCCTGTAGAACTATTTTCCTTTTATGCACAATAAAAATTTAAGCATTAAATGAGTCCCAGGAACCAGTTTTTATTGTTGAAGTGAATAGTCCAGTTTAAAATGTCATGAATTTTTATTCACCAAATTGCATACCATTGAGACTTATAAAATAAAACCTCATAAAAATGTAAGGCAAATTTATGTATGCTTCTTAGTCTTTAACAAATTAAGCACACACACATACACAGTACTTGCAGGTATTAAATATATATATTTTAAGTGAATTTAGAAAGCTCATAGAAAGTTGCTTAAGCATTAAACTACAAATAAAAATAATATTTAAAATGTAGAAAATTAAAAATAGTACTGATGACTTTAAATTCAGCACAATGGAATGGATATAATTTTTACCTATATTATTCCCAGAAAAAAAGAGAGTGTTGAAATTTTATAAAATTTTAAATGTATAAGGACAACAAAACATTGAAAAGATCAATCAAGCAGCGAGAAATGTTAGCATGTTCTTGGAAACACTGAAATAAAAAGTTGTCTTATTAGAAAAACAAAGATTATACCAAAGCGCCTTATAAGACCAATGGCATAAAAAAGTAAGAGTGATTATGTCACTTTATTCTAGAAAAAAATAGGGATAGATGAATCATTTACCTAACAAGAAAAAGGTGAGAGGCAAGGCTGAAAAAAATAAAAAGGATTATTTGATGAGCAGGTAAATTCCCAAGTCCTTCCAATAACAACAAGATCTACCTCCTACACTCGCAGCAGGGGAAAACATGTTACCTCTATTGCAGTAAACCAAAATTTACTGTGCACCAAGGCACAAGGCAGCAACCATAACAGCGGAGAAGAACCATACTAGAAACAGGAATTGAGGTTCAGCAAACATTTTCTGTAAATGGCCAGTTAGTTAACATTTTAGGCTTTCCATTTCCTAACGTTTATGTTGCAACTACTTAACACTGGTATTGTAGCATGGAAGCAGTCTTTGTTAATATGCAAATGAATGGGTGTTGCTGTGTTTTAATACAACTTTCATTTACAAAAATAGCATAGATTTTGCCCCAGAGGCAATAGTTTGCTGAGATCTGGATTAAATAAGTCTACATTTAAGGGTAAGACCACTAATAATCTTCTCAACTTAGTAGTCAAATGTATACAAACCAGTCTTACATAAATGTATACTGTCAGGGTGGATTAGTCAGGGTTCTCTGAAGAGACAGAACTGGGCTGGGTATGGTGGCTCACGCCTGTAACCCCAGCACTTTGGGAGGCCGAGGCGAACTGATCACAAGGTCAGGAGATCGAGACCATCCTGGCTAACACGGTGAAACCCCATCTGTACTAAAAATACAAAAAATTAGCTGGCGAGGTGGTGCACACCTGTACACCCAGCTACATGGGAGACTGAGGCAGGAGAATCGCTTGTACCTGGGAGGCAGAGGTTACAGTGAGCAGAGATTGCGCCACTGCACTCCAGCCTTGGCGACAGAGCACGAGACTCAGTCTCAAACAACAACAACAACAACAAAACAAAGACAGAACTAATTGCATACATGAATATATGCAGGGGAGTTTTGAGGAGAATTGTCTTATATAGTCACAAGGTGAAGTCCCACAGCAGGCTGTCTGCAAGCTGAGGAGCCAGGAAGCCAATCTGAGTCCCAAAAACCTCAAAAGTAGGGAAGCTTACAGTGTAACCTTCAGCCTGTGGCTGAAAGCCTTACATCCTCTGGCAAATCACTGGTGTAAGTCCAAGAGTCCAAAAGCTGAAGAATTTGGAGTTTGATGATTGAGGGCAGGAAGCATCCAACATGGGAGAAAGATGAGGGCCAGAGGACTCAGCAAGTCAGCCTCTCCCACCTTCTTCTGATTGCTTTATTCTAGCTATGCTGACAGATGATTAGATGGTGCCCACCCTGATTGAGAGTGGCTTCTGCCTCTCCCAGTTCACTGACTCAAATGTTAATCTCCTTAGCAACGCCCTCACAAACATACCCAGGAGCAATACTTTGCATCCTTCAATCCAACCAAGTTGACAGTCAATGTTAACCATCATGCAGGGTAACATTAGAAAATTCCTCTCTGGAGATACTGACTACCCAAAGAAGAAGGCCTAATTACAGACCCCAGACACACCATTCTTCTTCAGTCTAAAGAAAAGCTCCCCCATGAAAACATGCAATTAGAGCATGTAGGAAGCCTTTAAGAACCTCACTATTAAGTGTGAATGAAGAGAAAAGTTCATCAGATATTTGAGGAAATCTCTAGCGTGGAAGACAAGTCAAAAGAAAACAATAAGAATAAGAAACAGATGGGAAAAGATAGGCCGGGTGTGATGGCTCACCCCTGTAATCCCAGCAGTTTGGGAGGCCAAGATGGGTGGATCACTTCAGGTCAGGAGTTCGAGACTAGCCTGGCCAACATGGCGAAACCCCGTCTCTATTAAAAAATACCAAAATTAGCCGGGTGTGGTGGCAGGCCCCTGTAATTCCAGCTACTACGGAGCCTGAGGCAGGAGAATTGCTTGAACCTCGGAGGCGGAGGTTGCAGCGAGCCGAGATTGCACCACTGCACTCCAGCCTGGGTAACAGAGCAGGCTCTGTCTCAAAAAAAATAAAGTAAAATAATAATAATAAAACGAGCAGAAATTTAAAATATATTATTATTATATATTATTAATATTCTCTGAAATAAAAAAGAGCAGTTGCATTAATAAAATAAGATGATATGCAATTACAGTCATTCACCTTTTACTTCAAAAATATTTATTGATACCTACCGTGTGCATAACTCAATATAAACATTTGAGATACAGCAATAATAAAATATAAAAAAAAATTCCCTGCCTGCATAAAACTTCTGTTTTAATGAAGGATGAGAGAAAATAAACAATAAACATAACAAATGTAAAAAAGGAATGCACTAAATGCTATAAAAAATATAAAACAAGGCAAGTAAAATTAAAAGTTCTGAGTTGTGATCTTCAATACTGTGGTCAGGGTAGGTCTTATTTATAAGGTAATGTTTGAGCAATGGCTTAATTAGCTGTTAGCCTTTGGGGAATTAGCCATTTGAATGTAATGGAAGATCACATCCAAAGAAGAGGGAACAGCCAGTGCAACTTCTAAAAACTAGTGTATGTCAGCAGTATTTGCAAAATAGCAATCAGGTCAATGTGACTGAAGTGGAGTGAAGAAGAGGAGATCGAAAGAGGGTGAGGTCAGCAAGGAAACAGAAGGCAAAATGAGATAGGCTTTTATAGACAGGTGATTCTCATAGTGTGATCAGCAGACACTTGGAAGTTTCTGAGTCCCTTTCTGGGAGTCTATACCTTCAAAGATAAACTCCTAAACTGTGCTTTTGACAGTTACACTCAAGGTGCAAAGTAATGATGGGTAGCACTGCTGGTGTCTTAGCACAAACTGAGGCAGTGCACAAAACTCTTATTAATGGTTCCTATGTATCTTTTCAACCATACAACCATATTAGGCAAAAAAAAAAAAAAAAAAAAAGGTCAGACAAGTTTTAACACTGTCCTTTATAAAGTAGTAGCAAGTATTAAATGATTAACTCTCAACTTTTTTATTTAAACTTTTTCAGAAGTCTTTTTCATATTAGGTGACAAAATAGAAAATATGCATAAAACAATTCTGCCATATTGATTTGCCATATATGAAAGTACAAGAGAGAAAGCATATGCAAGAGTTTTTGAGTTATGAGATGAAACTGCTGTTTTTAATCATGAAATAACCATTTTATGTGAAAAAGTGACTAATGAACAAACTAGATTCACAGTTTTATATGAATAAATATTTTGTTTATTTATATTTATTCATAAATATATAAATATTTATATATGTAGTCACAGGGGAAGATAAATCTTCAAAAAGGAGCCTATAGCTTTAATAAAAGAAACTGGCAGTATTCATTATTAAATATAAAATTTGTATTTTCAATGAAAAAATTGAATTTTGAAAAACAGGCCAGCCACCATGGTTGTTTTCTAATAGAGCTATGTGTCACTTGATGATAGGCATATGTTTTGAGAAGTGCCTTGATAGGCAATTTTGTTGCTGTGCCAACTTCACAGGGTATATTTACACAAACCTAGGTGATATAGCTTTCTATACACCTAGACTACATGGCGTAGCTTATGGCTCCTAATCTACAAACCTGTATAACATGTTACTATACTGAATATGTTAGGCAACTGTAACAATAGTGAATATTTGTGTATCTAAACAAAGAAAAGATACAGTAAAATTATGGCATTATAATTTTATTGGACCACTGTTGTATATGCAGTCTGTCATCAACCAAAATATCTTTATGAAGCACATTGCAGTAATTAAATACATTTCTGATGACATTAATGGTGATGTTAATGAATGTGATCATTTGGTCATGTATAATGTAATGTGTCAGAATTCTAAAACAAATGTATAACTATGTGAACCAATATTGGACATAGCATGATGTCACAAAAACTTGCATTCAAAATGAAAAATAATGATCAATTAATTTCAATGTCATAGAGCACAAATTTTAATTAACATAGTGTTGGAACTCATATGGTAACTCACCTTTAAATAATTACTTGACAAGTTTTGTTGTAGTATCAAAGAAGAACTCAAAAGGAGTTCTCAAAAGGAGTATTGAAATCTCCCTCCCCTTTCCATGAGGTGATACTTGTGTGAGATCAGAGTGTCTTCACATATTTCAGCCAAACAAATGGTGCAAGAGAGTAAATATGAAAGCAGATATAAAAATGTTGCTGTCATTTATTAATCCAGACATTTAAATAATTTGCAAATATGTAAAACATTGCCACTCTTCTCAATATTTTTAAGTAGTTATTTATCATGTTATTTATGCTACTAAATATTTATTATTGCTATTTTAAATACATATATACATAACTATTGTTAATCTTTATCAGTTTTTATATAAGATAGGAGAGATATCCCAAACACACAAAAGCTCTTTGGAGTCCTCAAGAATTATTAATAAAGGTATCCTGAGACTAAATGTTTTAACTCTGTCATTGTGTAGCCTCTGAAATCTTTTTTACTCTTACCCATTCTTTGTTTATTCCTCCACTGAATAAGAGTCAATTACAAGTGCTGCTCACTCAGTGCTGATTAGTAATCACTTTATATAAAGAAAATGCTTTCCTATTGTCTAGTTTAGGAATTGATAATAAACTGTTTTAATGGTTAATGTAATATTTTGGCCAGATGTCAAAAGACAAAAACCAAACAAACAAACAAACAAACAAACACGTATGGATAAATTATCTTCGAAACTATCCTGAGAAATATATTTGCAATACTGAAGGTAATTATTAATTAAATTGAAACTTGTATCTACTGCAAGCCTCTTTACATTGGAAATCTCATCACTAGCAAGAAACATATAAATCTTTTATCTTGCCAAGGAAATCCTTAAGATAGGTTCGGACAGGATTTTGGAGATAATAAGAGGTGAACAATATTCTAGCCTACAAAATGCTTGACAATAGTTATAGCTCTTACTTTATTTCAGATAATGCGAGTTTCTGGGTTTTTTTCTTCTATTTATTTATCTTTCATTGTTCCACATGAGTCAAGACGTATCCTCACCGTGAAGAGGTCAGTTGTTCTTCCCTTTGGCCATATAACCATTTTGGCCATGAGTCCTCTTTCAGAAATTTCAACAGCATATACTAAAGGTATACTAACTCATGACAGTTTATTAGTCACAGAGCCCTCAATCGCAATTTTCAATAGACTTAGTTCCTGTCTATACCAGCCTAAGTTAGCAATGCTCCTTATGAGTTCACACGGTATCCAGTACTGTTCTCATCTTGGCAATTATCACAGCACATCAATTTTGTTTTAAAAAACTGATCCGTATCCTAATTTGACTAACTTTTATAAAGGCAGGGGGCACGTCTGACTTTTTCATCATTGTGTCCTCATTACTTACCATTACCTCAGGAACATGCATTTTAGAGTGGTATAGGGAATTTTGGCCTATTTTTTTTATTTCCTAAAGCTTTGTATCTCAAAGATGAAAATAAGCATCACTCAGCTCTAATTTACATTTATAATTTAATTTAAATTATTATTATATTAATGTATATATAATATTACATCAATTTATTATATATTATTATAAATTATATATTATTAATATTATATTAATTTAAATTATAATAATTTATATAAAATTATTATAAAATATATAAAAATATTATTATAGATATATTACTATGAATTATTATATATTATTAATATATTAATTTAAATTATTATAATAATAATTTAATTTAAATTATTTTCAAATATGTAAAGCCCAATATTCTTTGAATTCTCAAGAGGCAGGCAATTAAGAGAGAAAAATATTTTGTTTGTTTTCAATGGAATTCTAAATATCAGGATTTCCTTATCATGAGCTAAACCTAGAAAAGTCATGAGCTAGGTTACATCCATGAACTGCTGGATCACGAATAATGCAATAATTAAATTAGAACTGTTTTTCCGACAGCAGGGAAGAGATAAAACTGTTAGGATTGGAAGCTTAGGGAAGATGAGTAAGACAGAGCATAGAGTTCAGATGCCCAACCACGACTGTGGCCAAAATCTGGGTTGTGGTGGAGGGAGTAGAGAGAAGGGATGGCATCTATTGAAGTCAACTCTTATATTTGTGATTTGAAAAAGAGGGAAAGTTTGAGCTACTGACTATCAGGAACTCTCTAAATGGGTACAGAATGCTCCTAGACCTACATAACTGCAGAAGAGTAAAAATGCCAGTGTGAAACAATGGAAGTCTGAGATAGACATCCTGCATCCCAAATCTCCCTCACAATGCATAAGGCATAGATAATATCCATATCTTTCCAGAATCAGAGTGCCAAAGAGAAATAAATACTAACTCAGTTGCCCAGACATTGTTAAGGGAATTATGGATTCCCTGGCAGGAATGGCAAAGCCATCAGGAGCTGAGCCAGGGTTGGGGCAGAGTCATCCAGCGAGTCAGTCATTCTATCTCCAGAATAGTCAGCACGTTTGCCTGTTCCATAGGATCAGAGAAAACACACCAACCTAAGATGCTGATGATGAAGATAGAAGCCAATTCTCACTATCGAGGAGAAAAAGACCTTAGCAGAGGCCAATGAGAACAGCAGAACATACTCAAGCCACAAACATTCCCCAATTCCAGGACTATAAAGAGTAGTACACTGCAGTAGCTGCCCACCAGCCCATTAGAGCCAAGTGTGAGCATCTCTGTCCAACACTGTATTCAGTGATGTCAAGTTGGAAGCACAAAATTGGCCACCATGTGAACATTCATAACAGAAACTTGGAAACCCTACAAATCAGGGCCTTTTTTGTTTGTTTTTTTTTTTTTTCCCTCCAAAGAGCTTGTTGTTGTTAAACATTTACCAGCACACTACTGATGATATATAAGCCTGCTAACTACTTAGGTCACCCTGGAAAGCAGCAAAAAGAGGGAGTAGAAATAATCAGATATTATCATGAATTGAGAAGAATGGATTGACAACTCTGCAGAAATAATTCCTAAGAGGTAAACTTTAATTATAAACAAATAAATAATAACTTTGCTTTCATTTTTGACAATTAATTTTGATCACAAAACAATATATCTGCTATTTGAGTGAATAAATAACATGATAGTGTTCCAAATATCCACCTATCGGAATTCCAGGCAAAGATGAGACTTTAGTGCTATTCAGCTCATCCTTAGTTATTTTTGTCTCCATTTTTTCCTGCTGGGAAAGCTTTCTGCAACAGAGATACTTTTGTTTTAAACATGTTGAGTTAGCCATCAAGATGGAAAAATGCAACTTTCCCTATGGTTAATGCATGGCTTGTTGCCCATTGTACTGAAATATTGTGCTTCCAAAGATATTAATGCTATCAATGCCATTAGCAGAATTTTTAAAAAATCCAATTTATAGATTGGTGCCAAAGTGGCTTACATATTGGCATCAATTACTAGATTGTCATAGTGGCTTATAGACGAAAGAAACACCAAAACCTTTGCTAGCCTGGAGTTTACTACGTTATAATTTTGTCCTGTTATCTGTCGTGTGAAACTGTTTTCATTAAACTGTCAGAGAGCAGCTTGAGTTAGTCTTAGAAACATATAGGAAAAGTGGCTGCCTTAGTTTTGCATTTGCCAGTCCCTTTGCTGGCCATGGTTTTCTGCTTATCAATTCATCTGTCAGAGCTCATTCTAAACATTATTTTCTCTAAAAGTCCTTTTCTGTTTATTCAGCCTAAGTCATGCTTTAAAATATATTTTCAAAGGGCAGAAATACCATCAAACACTTATCACATTCATAATTTTGCATTCATCTTCTATAATTATTTAATTAATAACCACCTCCCAGAATGTAGGCTCAATGAAAGGGGGAGCTTGTTAGCTTTTTACTACCAATTGTTTTTTGTCACTAGGAGTAGGACATTGTGTAGCCTATAGTGTATGCTAATATATATTTGTGGAATAAATAAATGAATGGTGATTAGAAAAAGTTACACCAAAATTTAATATCTACATGTATTTCCAAAGTAATATTACAAATAAGATTAAAAAATATAAGAAAATATAATTTAATAAACTCTTAATCAACAGACATAAATACAAAAAAGAAAGAAATATGTACAAAAAAGTTTAATATCACTATTACTCAAAACATGAAATTCAGTAAATGTAGGTAATAATTCAAAAAATGTAGATAATAATATCAAATGGTAATGAGGTTTTGATAAGCAGCTACTCAAATTCCTAAAAGAAAGGAAGAAAATCTCTGTGTAAACTTTTTGCTGTATAATTGGGCAATATCAATAAAAATTTGTAGTTTTACGCAATATTTCCATTTTGGGGGAATGGTCTTCCCTAAATATTTGCCAAGATGTATATAATAGGGTGTTCACTAAGGCATTCATAATATTGGATATAATTTAAATATTCAAAAATACTGAATTAGTGTAATGATTCATGGTTACAAAAGAAAGCTAGGTACCATTAAAAATGATGTGGCACCTATTAATTGATTGACTTAGTTATTCATTGACAATCTATTTAAATGAAATTGGGTGATGTAGAACTTTAAGTGTTTTATATGTCATATTGCAGAAGACTATAGAGAAAAGTATTTATAGTTCTTACCTGAGCTTTTGAGTCTTTAGGTAATTTCATTTGTTTTTTCTCTTTTTGGGTTTCCTTATTTTAGATTATTTTCTGTTTTGATAATGTCTTACTTGAATAAATTAGAAAGAGAAGATTAGGTCAGGCACGGTGGCTCACATCTGTAATCCCAGCACTTTGGGAAGCCTTTGGTGGATCACCTGAGGTCAGGAGTTTGAGACAAGCCTGGCTAGCATGGTAAAATCCCAGGTCCATTAAAATTACAAAAATTAGTAGGCATAATAACACTTTATAGGATTATTATGATGACTAAGTTCAAAGTGTGGTGGTGGGCACCTGTAATCCTAGCTACTAGGGAGGCTGAGGCACGAGAATCACTTGAACCTGGGAGGCTGAGGTTGCAGTGAGCCAACATCACGCTGCTACACTCCAGCCTGGGTGATAGAGTGAGACTTTTTCAAAAAAGAAAAAAAAAAAGAAAAGAAAAAAAAAGAAAGAAAGAAGGAAAGAAGGAAAAAAAAACAAAAAAGAAAGAAAGAGAGAGAGAGAAAGAGAAAGAAAGAAGATTAAAGCAAATAATGGTAAAGTATGAAGTAGTTTCTCTAGCCTACTGATGTTGGCTTACAGATAATGTTTCAAAAGATATTTAGGATTGCATATAGAAACCGGGATTTGAGAGTGAGAATTCTATGAATAGTTCCTTAATACCTGCTTCTGTATTGAAGTTATTATTTTGCACTGTAACCTTCTTACATATCAGAAATACTATCTGTGTATTCTTAAGAAAGAGACATAGTTAACGGTCATATTTCATGGCCTAAGTTTAAAGTAAATTACTTAAATGATTTTGAGTTGGATAATAAAAAGAACAGATTTTTTTTTTCCCCGGTGGTAAGTGGCAGCAGATGATTTTGCTTTCTACAGGTCACTCTTTTTCCTTTTTAAAAAACTGTTAGGGCAGGAAACATGTTAAGTTCTCATAAATGGAAAGCACCTGCTGTGGAAAACATCTCTTTGGACTTAAAAAGGAGCGCTAAAGCCTCTGCAACTTCACAGTGACGCGACAATTAAAAGAGCAAACGTGAAGTACTTAAATATCCAGGTTACAAAAGTGAAAAGTTCAAAAATTTTAAGTTTTGCAGTTGTTTTTGGTGAGGCAGTGCTGATTTGTGTCTTTATCAGTCGTCTTTGTTCTTGTCAAGGTAAAGTCAGTTCCTGGGCTATATCGCTTCTCCTGACTCATCATCAAGTAAGCTTGTACATCACAATTCTTCCTTTGTAAAGTCAGCTTCCAGAGAGGCTCTCATGGAGGGATAATAAAGGCCAGCCTTGACCCTTCCTTTGCTTAACAGCAAACTTCTATGGCTCCCCATTAGCCACTCCAGACAGAATTTGATTACTTTTTGAAATGTACCATACTCTGCTTTCAATATTTAAGAAATGCTTATTCGGGTTCTGTTTGTCTTCAGTATTTTAGTCACGCTTGTGTGTCAAGGGTCATAAACTTCAAAAAGTTTATTTTTCTTCTCTTTAACTCACCATGTGCAGTAGCTTACACAAGTTGGCAATCAATTTGAGATATAGCATTGGTTTTGATGATCCATCAAAAGCACGGTTGCTCAATCTTGGCACCATTGACATTTTGGATTGTCGAATTTTTTGTTGTGGAAGGTAGTCTTGAATATTGTCACACCTTTCCAGTGTGACAACTAAAAAAATTCTAACCATTTCCCAATATCTCCCAAGGGGCAAAGGAGACCCTGGTTCTAAACTATTGATTTAGTAAAGTCAAACAAAGATAATTTTATCCACAATATTGGGTATGCTGTGTATTTTGTGTATTTATTCTTAAAAATGTTTTATCAAAAGTCACACAAGCAAGTTTAATTATGTTCTAATTAAATACAAATTGTGTTTTACTTTAAGATATCCAGTCATAGTCAGAAATTGACCTGTTAAACCTTCATGTAAATATCAGTTGTAAAAGGTTGTTTTATATTTATCCTAAATACATGGTAAAGAAAGACAGAAACAATATTATAGTTGTCAGTTTTAAGCAAGTGACTCCATCACAAATCTCACTGTTTGTCCTGACATGTGATACAATGCTGTGATAGAAAATCAATCACAGGCACATGTGCCAGGAGAAAGGCTGCCCAAGAAATGGGATTGAGCCAAGTCAGAGGCCTCTTATGTGCAGTGTCCTCCAAAGTGCATTTTAACTTGCCCTTCATTCAGTGAAAACTTCAAATTTCACGTAAGAATGAAATCTTGCAAAATTAAGAATGGGAAATTAAGGAGTAGTAATGGAATGAGAATGTTTCTCCTCTCCAAATCTCATGTTGAAATGTGATCCCCAATGTTGAAGGTGGGACATAGTGGGAGGAGTTTGGATCAAAGGGGCAGATTCCTGATGAAAGATTTGGTGCCTTCCCCATGGTAATGAGTGGGTTCTTGCCCTCTTCACAGGCGAGCTGGTTGTTTAAAAATGTCTGAGATCTACCCCTCTCTGTTGTTCCCCCTTTTGCCATGTGATGCTCCGATCCCCTTCCCTTCTGCTATGACTAAAAGCTTCCTGAGGCCCTTGCCAGATGTCAACCAGATGCGGGTGCCATGCTTGTACAGCCTGAAGAACCATGAGCCACATTAACCTGTTTTCTTTATAAACTACCAAGCAACAGTTACTCCTTTATAGCAATGCCAAACAGACTAACAGGTGGGAAAAGACAACATTTACAATAATTGGAGGGATGCTACAAATTATATTTGTGGCGAAATTGAAAAAAATATGGATTTTAGAGTCAAATACGTTTGAGCTAAATCCTACTTTTTATGCACTTTCTAGTTGTGTAATATCAGGAAAGTTTTTTGTTATTCATCTGTTTAGTTTTATGCTTCCAATTTTTATTTTTATCAGTAAGCCTAATAACACTTTATAGGATTATTAGGATGACTAAGTTTAAAATGTCAAATGATCTAGCATAAGCCCTTGAACAAAATAGATATCTTCAGTAAATATTTGTCAGTAATTGAGTAAACACAAAATGAAAGTGACCTTCTACATAGAAATTTGTAAACACTCAATGTATATTAGTCCTTTCCTAATCTTTTATTTTATAAAATTTGACTCAGAAAAAAAAAGCATGAAGATAAATAAAAATAGGTTATTAAAAAAAGTGTTCATTTCTTGGGTTTTAAGATAGTAAGAACAGCATTTCAGTTTTATTTAGTGTACTATGATGCTTCAAACATCATTCAGAAGAAAACCACCTACCTAAATATTAAATCAATTCCAAGTTGGCAAGGATAAAAATAAAGCATTCAGTTGGTTTTAGTCAATTGCCTCTAAACACTTGACAGGACTTCTTAAATTGTATGACTATAACACCCTCTAACTACCAATAGTGTTCATGTAGAAGAACTTTAATTTTTCCACTTATTATTTTACATTGCAGGATGCATTTTAAGGTGGCTTACATCTTTGACATCTGGGAAACAATTTAAATTACCTTGACTAGCTTTCTAGTTAGGGGCAAGAAAAGAGTGAGCTTTCCTTCCTTCCTTTCCCGTAATCCTGCAGAGGTAACAATTCATTTTTTGTTGTACACTCGACTACAAGAATACAAAATTCAGCTGCTCTTACCACTGTGGATAAAACATTTGTTAAGTACCTTCTAAATAACAAACACTGTGGAAGATACAAGAGTCAGATACATTAAAAAACAATAGGGAATACCTTCAGGCATTATCAGTTTAATGTAAAGGAGAAAGAATCAAACACCTACTTGAAATATAATACAGTATGATAAAGACCACAACCTAGGTAAGCAAAAGAATCTGTGAAAAAATTGAAAAATTATGTCATCTTCAAACATGCTATCTTAATCAACTAAGAAAAACTAATTTTTCTGAGGCATGAAATATATCTGTGTTAATCAATTTGTAGTACTCTTAAAGGATTTAGCTTGAAAACAATACAGAACAGTAACGGAAGTTCTCAAATTTGTTTGTGCTTTAGAATAGCCTGGAGGAGCTTCCAAACTCCTGTTATTCCGGTCACAGCTCCCAACCTATTAAATTAGAATGTCTGAGACTGATGTCTAGGAAGGGCAAGATTTAAAGCTCCTCAGATAATTTTCATGGACAGCCAACCTTGAGAGCCACCGGTCTAGAGGGAACAAAGGAGCTCCATGGTACCTAGTGTCTGAAATAAACTCAATAGTATAACTGGCCACAGAATACAGCTATTCATTTTGCAGCTGAGACAAAACTGAAGTGAAATGCGGATTTGTGTTGTTGTTTTACAGAAACAAGCATATGTATCTGCCAGAAAAAGATGAAGTTTTTTTTTTTCTTTACACTAAATCAAATAGTACAATATTTTACTTCTAATTGCTGATTAAGTAAAATTGACTATTACCCCTGTTGTTCTGTCAGATGACTATAGTAATGGTTTAATAGTAGATCTTTCATCCAATCCTGGTCAAGGAGAACCCTGTTTACAGCTTCAGCTAATTGGAAAAGGGACACTTTTCTATAAATGGGTTTCAATGGTCTTGACCCGTTGCTATGTAGTAGATTTGCGTAACTGTCTTTACTTTCTTATAAGAAGAGCCTGTGTGAAAGTAAGGAAAGCAGAAGTAGAGAACTGGAGGAGAGAGATTCTCACTTTCATTGAGAACCTGGATCCAGCTGTAAAAGTTCTTTCCTAAAGAACTTAGCAGTAATATCTAAAAAGAGAGTTCCGTTTTCTTTGCCTAAGGCTTAGTTGAGATGAATTTTGGACTTCTAAAATTAAGAGCTCCAAATAATACAGACATAAGATTATCTTATTTAAAATGCTTAAAAGCATGATACTTGTATTGTTTCTCTCTGTAATTGATTAGGTTACAAAGTTAAACCAAATTCAGTGAAGATAACTTGAGTGAGGGCATAGTGGAATGAGGGAAGAACCCAAGATAATTATGATCCAATTTGCTTTTCTATGTCACTTACTTATCCCATGGGAAATGAATAAATAGAAGACGGGAAATACTAGTTATTGTATTGGTCTTTTTTTCTGCTTTTAGAGGGGTATGGAAATGAGGATGAAAACAGTGGTAAGTACTAACAATTCAGTGTTCCATACAGGATACTTAGATACGGCAAATAAGATAACCAAATATGCTTTTGGTAGAAGAGCAAAAATACTATGTTGTATAATTAATATCTAAGGAAAAGAGAGCTAGTGCAACTCTAGGCTGTTAGTTTTATCTTTTTTAAACCAATAACAAAATGCTTTCAGAGAGTGCTTTTATCTATCTCAAGGGGCATTTTGTACATACCAAAAATAGAATAAGGCTTAATGCACACAGTTGTCAAGAATGTCTCACATAAAGAATAAGATCTTCTCTACAATTGCATAGGTAGAGGTATGACAATCTATATTTCTAAATAAAAGTGGCTCAGTGGTTTTTAACATTTTTCCCATTTTACTACCAAATTGCAATTACATATGGCATTGGACCTTATTAAATCAAGGTAACTTGGAGAGATCTGAAAATTTAATATAAATTGAGAATTTCTGTTATAAACCAAATAAATGACTCATAATTGTACACTCTATGATGTGATTTCAAATGCTTGAACAAAAGGATTAGCCTAAATTTATTCCTAGGTTTATTGATTTTGGACTAAAATATAATACACCTTTCATAGTATCAGCAAGTTATCTATCATGATGTATTACTCAAAGAAATGATCACAACATCAATTTAGTTGAATTAATAGCTATATTTTTTTAAAAAGAAAATATGGTTTCCTGTATTTATATGTAACAATACTTTATTTCTGATTTTGTCCCCTTCTACCATGAATCAGAATCTCAGAATTTCAACTTAATCTTCATGCTAAGTTGCTGTTTCACTTTTTCTTGTTCAGCCAGTGGCAAGGCCACAGGCTTTAGTCTCAAGCTAATCTAAGCTTCAGTTTTATCTTTGCCAATGACAGATCTTTCTAGCTAGGGGGAGTCACATAAACAGCGAGAGCCTTAATTTCTTAATTCATAACAGAGTAATAATAGGTTCTCAATAAATAACAAGTGTTTTTATTTGCCTAGATTGAAACTTACATTAAGCAAATTGTCTCAGAATAAATTAGGCACTGAAAAATCTCTAGGCTATCATATATTTTAAAATGTCATTCTATTAGGTTGGTCTCAAAGTAATTGTGGTTTTGTCATTAAAAGTAATAGTGAAACCACAATTACTTTTGCACCAACCTAATATTATAACATTTATATGTAACTTTTTTTACTGTAACCAGTAAGCCTATCCACATTCTGTACCTCTTTCCTTCTGGTTAGCCTCTAATTTCCACTTGCAGAGAAGTCACATGCAGATCATCATCCTTTTTTCTTATTTTCAAACGTTACATGTCTGAAATTGGCATATCACATGACCTGTCCATTTTTCCCTCCTTCCAGATCTTCCCTGTGTGCCAATGCCTTTTTTCTTCTTTTACATTCTCAAGTAAAAAGATCACAAGATATTTTTATTTTTCCTTCTTCGTATGTTATCTCCAATGTTGCCACATTTCTTTTTCTTTAAAAATTTTACCAGCATGTCATTTCCACTGCCATTTCAGTCCACACCCTCACCCGGTCTCTTTATATCTATGATGAGCCTCAATTAATAAAACAACACTACATACCATTATTTAAATGGAGAATATATATATGTAACATGTTCTAAAAGTTGAACGTCTAATTGGAAGTAATAGTTTAAAATAGCAAAAGAGTTTAGAATCTGATTAGTTGCCTTTTATATTAATTCAAATAATGTTAAATTGATTTGGCCTGATCAGATGAAGGAAGGAACAATCTATTCTTTATCCTTTACTCAGTTCTTTATTAACTTATTTTCTTTCAGCAGTCTATGCACTCAATACTAGTTACCCATCCTTCCTAAAGCTTTTGTCTGCATTGTCTCATGGCACACTCTTCCTTTGTGCTAGAACGATGATTTTCATCAACTTATTCTGTCTTCTCTGTGCTCCTCAAATGTGGACATTTACCAAGTTTCCATCCTGGGCCTTTTTTTTTTTTTTTTTTTTTGAAATGGAGTCTCGCTCTGTCACCAAGCTGGAGTGCAGTGGCGTGATCTTAGCTCACTGCAACTCTGCCTCCTGAGTTCAAGTGATTGTCCTGCCTCAGCCTCCCAAGTAGCTGGAACTACAGGTGCGTGCCACCACTCCTAGTTAATTTTTGTATTTTTAGTAGAGACAGGGTTTCATCATGTTGGCCAGGATGGTCTCGATCTCCTGACCTCATGATCCACCCACCTCGGTCTTCCAAAGTGCTGAGATTACAGGTGTGAGCCACTGCCCAGCCCCATCCTGGGCTTTCTAATCCGGATACCTCTCTCTCTTTCTCCAGACTATCTTCTAAGAAATCTCTACTGCCTCATTATTTCAGCTATTGCTTCCAAGTATATAAATCCTCAGGTGTGGCAAGCCTGTATCATCAGTTCTAATCCCATTTCTCTGCTGCACAGTATTGTTGAGTAGTCACAGAATTTACCTTCAGTTTTTTCTTTTAACAAATATTCAGAAATTCTACATGCAGAAGCAAAATTTAAAGGTGCTTTATAATGGTTTCCATAAGAATTAATAGTGCACAGGCTCACCATTTAGTCATTTTAATACAGTACTTGGCATTTATATAGACAGGCAAAATTTAAAAAAAAAAGTATTTCTACTTGCTGCATTTTTGTTTATTGTCACAACATTTAGTGGGTAGAGAAAATATTTTGATTTCCATTTAATGAATGAAGAGGCTATTAAAATATTTAGGAAACTTGCCCAGTGTTTTGAATTGAATGATAAAGAGTTTTCCTCTATTTCATCCTGCCTTTCTTATCCTGAAATAGACTCTTTAAGTAATAATCATTGTATTTTTTTTTAGTCATGTTAACACTGCTGTATTTTTGAATTACCAAGTTAAAAGTGCTGAGTCATCAGAAAAAATGTAAATATGATCATGACTGGTATAAGAATCATATTTCGGTTTTTTTGTTTGTTTGCTTTCTTTTGAGATGGAGTCTCGCTCTGTCCTCCAGGCTAGAGTGCAATAGCAGGACCTCAGCTCACTGCAACCTCTACCTCCCAGGTTCAAGCAATTTTCCCATCTCAGCCGTCTGAATCGCTGGAATTACAGGTCCGGCCACCACTCCTACCTAATTTTTGTATTTTTAGTAGAGATGGGTTTCACCATGTTGGCCAGGCTGGTCTTGAACTCCTGACACCCACCTCAGCCTCCCAAAGTGTTGGGATTACAGGCGCCTGGTCACATTTTGCTTTTAACAATTGATTTTCTCTTTAATGTTTGATTCCTTAAAACATAAGTTTAATAGCTATAATCATTTTTGTTTCCTTCACCTCTTCACCATAAATTTATATATATCTTAAATATAAATTTAAGATAATATTTTTGAAAATATTATTCTGATTCAGTCTAAACTACTTTTTACTTAACTCAGTGTTATGGAGTGAATGTTTCTGTCCTGCTACCCCCTCCACCCCACCCAAATTCATGTATTGAAACCTACTCCTCAAAGAGACTATATTTGCTGATAGGGCCTGGGAGGAGGGGCTTAAGCTTAAATGAGGTCATAGGGTGAGACCCTAATCTGATAGGCTGGTGCCCTTTCAAGAAGATGAGACACCAGAATTCTGTCTGCCGTTTGAGGACACAACAGGAAGGTGGCTGTTTGCAATCCAGGAAGGGAGCCCCCATGAAGAATCATATGTACCAGATTTTATTTTGGACTTCCAACCTCTAGAACTTTGAGAAAATTAATTTCTGTTGTTTCAGTCCCCGACTCCATGATACTTTGCTATGGCAGCTTGAGCTGACTGAGAGGCTCAATAAAATGTTTCCTGTTCTAATTTAGGGAATTTATGTTGTCAATATGGGAGACAGAGGGAAACACTGTAAAGTCAACAAAGGATTCTGTAGTATGTTTATAAAGTGTATTCCAAAGTTAAATTTGACAACTTTAATTTTACTTTAATAAATTAAAGTTATCAGTGTGATTTCAGCTATTCTGAAGTAATATTTTCAAAAAAGATTTACTTTGCCCACTGGATCAATGGAATTTATCATAAATATGAAGATTACTTAGACAAGCATAAATTTTAAATAGAGCATATTGGGAAATTTTAATTGAAAATGTGTTATATATAGTTTGAACATGGTAAGAAAGAAAATAATTTTTTATTTTTATAGTTTTTTTTTAACATATTGAGTTCTAATGAGGATTCTAAGAATAAAACTGAAGATAACACATCATTAGCTATATACACTGAAAAAGTAAAATTAATAAATAAGAAAACAAATCATAAATAAGTAATTTGTATGTGGTAGGGTTCCAAGATCGATAACAGATAACAAAAAACATAGCAAAAGGAGTGAGGTGGAAGGAACACAGAGAAAATGGCTTTTTTTCTTCAATCTAATCCTAGTGAGAACAGACTGTAACATTATTACCTTAATCATTAGTTAAATTACAGAATCTACAGTATCTCTCCTCCAGACCTTTAGTATATTCATCCTCACATCAACTTTCCTAAATGATCTATAAAAATATGTTTATTATGATTAATTATGTATTTAAGAGGATTAATAATACAGTCATGTGTTGCTTAACAATAGGGATAAGTTACCAGAAATGTCTCATTAGGCAATTTTGTCGTGATGTGAACACCATGGAGTGTACTCACACAAATTGGGTACAGTAGCGTACTACATACCTAGGCTATCTTATATAGCCTAGTCCTTCTAGTGTATAGGCCTATACAGCATGTTACTGTACTGAGGGCTTGAGGCAATTGAAACACAATGGTATTTGTGTATCTAACTTTGTCTAATCATAGAAAAGCTACATTAATAATATGATATTGTTGATTAAAAAATGATTACCACAGATGGATCTTGCAGGACTGGAAGTTGCTCTGGATGAGTGAGTGACTAGTGAGTGAATGTAAAGGATATTACTGTACACTACTATAGACTTCATAAATATTGTACACTTAGGCTACCAAATGTGTAAAACAAATATATTCTTCAATAGTAAATTAGCTCATTGTAACTTCCTTTATAGGCTTTCTAATTTTTTAAACTTTTTTGCTGTCTTGTAATAATTTACTTAGCTTAAAGCACAAACACATTCACAGCAGTAGAAAAATATTTTCGCTCTTTATAGCCTTATTCTATAAATTGCTTTGTAATTTTTTTTTTCTTTTTACTTTTTTGTTAAAAAACTAATACATAAACACATATATTAGCCTAGGCCTACATAGGGTCAGGAATTTATATATATATATTACTGTCTTCTGTCTCCACATCTTGTCCCACTGGGAAGTCTTCAGGGGCAGTAACACACATGGAACTGTCATCTCTTGTGATAACAATGCCTTATTCTGGAATATTTCCTGGAGGACCTACCTGAGGTTGTTTTGTGGTTAACTGTTTTTTTCATAAGTGGAGAGAACACTCTAAAATAATTTTCAAAGGTATAGCATAGCAAATATATAAAACAGTAACATTTTTGCTTATAATTATCAAGTATTATGCACTGTACATAATTGTATGTTCTATACTTTTATAGGACTGGCAATAAAGTAAGTTTGTTTCCATCAAAATAGCCACAAACATGTGAATGAATTGCATTATGATGTTACAATGGATATGGCATCACAAGATGACAGGAATTTTTCATCTCCATTATAATCTTATAGGACTATCACAGTATATGTGGTTCATCATTGACCAAAGCATCATTATATGGTTCATGACTGTATTTTATTTTCCAAGTAATATGAATTTAAGAATAAAATGAATATTTGTATATGCACAAAGAAAGCTGAGATTTGATAACATAATATTTAGTATTTTGGTAACATTTTCCTGAGCCCTCAGTTTGTGTGTTTTTGTGTATAGCAGTCTTTCCCCAAACAAATATTGCACAAAGAACAGCTCAATCTCGCTAGCTAATGAGCCCCTCTGGTCTTATTTGAGAAATTTTTCAAACTCTCAGTCTTTTACTATTTAGGAATTAAGGGAAAGATTGAATCTGAAAACTACCAACACAAGATGATGTGTATTTGTAGCTTCAAACATTTTATATGCAAATTAGAAAATAGACAAACTGTAAGACTAGAACAAAAATGTCATATCAAAAATCTCTGTGTTGACTTTTAGAAATCTCAATTGCCTTTAATATGATATACACCCATCAAAACTTTTAGGAAACCTATCCTACTGGAAATTCATTTACCTAAAACTTTATTTTTTTAATTTGTTTTTATGTTTTTGGAAAATCTTTAATAGTTTACTAGCTAGTAATAAAGTTTAAATAAAATGAAATATAACTTAAAATGTTGGTTTAGAGAATTGAAAATAAGTGTTTTTATTAACCTAACTTTTTACATAAGGAAATTTTTCCTAACAATTTTTCCCTTGGTATAGTAGATTGAATGGCAGTCCCCCAAAAGATATGTCCATATCCCATAACTTGCAGATATGACCTTAATTGGAAGAGTTATTTGCAGATGTAATTAAGAATCTTAAAATGATATCAGTCTGGATTATACAGGTATGCCCTAAATCTAATGATAAATATTTTTATGGGATTCAAAAGACAGAGACACATATAAAGAGAAGGCCATTTAAAAATGAAAGCAGAGATTAGAATGATGCAGCTACAACCAAGGAAAGCTAAGAGCCACCAGAAGTTGGAAGAGGCAAAAGGTTCTCCCTTAGATACTTTTAGATCCTTTAGAGCATCGTGCCTGAACTTGGATTGTAGACTTCTGGTTTCCAGGTCTATGAGAGAATATATTGTTGTGGTTTTAAGACATCAAGTTTGCAGTAACTTCTTACACCTGTCCTAGGAAATGAATATACTTGGTAAGTTCTCAAATTTAATAGTTTGTTCTATACATTGCAAATCCCACTGACTCTGTAATTCAAGTTTATTGTTTTGTGCAAAATCCTGTTCAAAAGACAGGAAAAAAAAGTTAAAATAAGCGATTATTTCATAAGCTCTACATGTAAAAAGAACTTAAAAATTATAGAACTCAATCTCTTTATATTGTAGAGAAAATCAAGTTGAGAGAAGCACAAGGACTTACTATAGCACACAAAACCTGCACTAAACACCAGCCTTCCTTTATACAACCATTTGCAATGTAAACAAATGTCCATATTAATCACAGCTTATGCTCCAGGTTACTGTTTTTCCCTCAGTGTTAATCTGCTAGGGATGCTATTAAAATAGCACAGACTAGATGATTTAAACAATAGACATTTTCTCACAGTTTTGGAGGCTGAAGGTGCAAGATTGAGGTGCCAGCAGATTTATTTTTCTGCTGAGGCCTTTCTTCCTGGCTTGTAAACAGCCACCTTCTCACAGTGCACTTATATACCTTTCTCTTTGCTTGGGCAGAAAGAGAGCGAGCTCTGGTCTCTCTTTATTCTTTTGTAAGAATGCAAGTTGGGTTGGATGAGGGCTCCAACCTTATGACCTCATTTCACCTTAAGTTACCTCTTATAGGCCATGTCTCTGAAGGTTATCACATTGAGGGCTAGGGCTTTAACATATACATGTGGGGGTGACACAATTTCATCTATGACAACTCTTAAAGAAGAGCTAGTTATTAGTGCATCTTTAATTATAAAAATGAGATAACTGAAGCAACTAATTGGATATTAATTTTGTCTCCTTTATCACAACCTGGACCTGATTTGAAATTCAAGTCATCCCCAAAGAGGCCTCAATTTTCTTTTTTTGTTGTTGTTTTTTTTTTACTTTTAATAGAAATCACATTTGTGGTAGCCATCAAAAGTAAAGTCCCATAATTTCTGGTTGTGACTACAATTTTCAGTCAAAATAATATATTGTATTCTATATAAATGCATTTCTAGACTTTCAAATAGTAATTCCATGGTAACTGTGACAAGAAAATGATAAACTAAAGGGGACTGTCTCAGACTGTTTGGGCTACTATGACAAACTACCATAGAATGGGTGGTGTATAAAAATTAGTAATTTATTTCTCACATTTCTGGAGCCTGGAAAGTCCTAAATCAAAGCTCTGGCAGAATTGGTGTCCATGAAATCCCCCTTCCTGGTTCATAGACAGTTGTCTTCTCCCTACAACCTCACATGAAGTAAGGGGCAGAGTCCCTCTGGGGCCTCTTTCATAAGGGCACTAATTTCATTCAGAAAAGCTTCACTTTCATAATCTAATCACACCTCAAAGGCCCCGTTTCCTAAAACTTTCATTCTGGGGATTACACTTCAACACCTGAATCTGTGGGGAGGGGAGGCATGAACATTAAGTCTATAGCAGAGACTGAGAAAATAATCTGATAAACAGTTTTTATTCATTTAAGAGCCAGTTCCTCTTGATGTTTTTTTCCTGCTGTTCTCACCCTAATTCTTTATTTCGTGACCATGAATCATGTTCAGTCTTCTGAAAACTCTGCCGGATTGAGGATTTCTATATAAGTAAGGAAGGTCAGTGATGGATATTTTCACACTTTAGCCAAAAAGAAAAGAAAAGAATCTCCAAAGTTCGCAATAAACAGAGCAATCTTTGGGGATCAAAACAGTACCTTAGATTCAATGCTAGGTGTCTTTCCCCATCTTAGCTTCACAACTTCCCAGTCCTATCAGCTACTTACTCTGAGCAGGGAGTCGAGCTGATCCTGCTGTCAGAAAGAGTCTGGGAAAAAAAAGACACAGCTGCTGCAGGCATATATTGTACCTGCCAATTTCACAAAATGAAAATGAGGGTGATATATAGTGTCCACATGGCATTCAGTTATTTTTTGTTTGTTTGTTTGCCTCTCTTAACTCCTTTTTCTATTTTCCTGTCTGAATACCTTATATTCCCTTTTCTCCCTCAATATATTTTCTCTGAGCTCTTGTCCTTGCTTGTCACTCAGGTAGGCATACCAGAATCAGAATTGGAGCATCCCAAACCAACACCTTTGATATGTCAAAAGACCAGGAAGCATTGATAATGACCATGGGACAGTGTCCTCCTTCCTTTCGCAAGACATGCAAACAAATGGCAGTCCCTAAGATTAGCTTCTTCAACTTGTTGTAATGTAAAGCAGAAAATGATCAGGCCACCTTAAGAAGGAGGGAAGTAAGAGGAATTATACCTCTTCTGAACTCATTAATTGAAATTAGTTATTTAATCACATTACCCTCTGGAATTTAGACTTGGTACTTTCAATTTCATTTGGAGGCAATAAATACTTAACTAAAGTTTGACAATCCAGATCTGATTTGAGTCCTCACCTTACTTAAATATGTAAGCCTATCTTTTAAATGTGCTATTATTGTGTTTATGAGATCTCTAATAAGATTCACTAGAATCTTAAATATGCCTGTCTCAAATAAGGTATTTAGCCTAAAGTATAGGAGTTATAATTTTGTTAAATGAAGGCAAATTAAGAGGCATTTGTATTCTCCCTGATAACACGCTTAATAAGAGCTGTAAAAATATTATTGAGTTTTCTTTCTAACACAAGATATTCATTCCAAAAATCAAAATTACACATATATAGATGAAAAGAAGCCTTATGTTTCTAAAGCCACACCCAATGAAGGCACCTCAAATACACATAAGGATACAACCCTAAAGTTCATCTACGGGAATAATTGAATTATGGTTCATTCATACTAGGAAATACCACACAGGTCTTTAAAAATAATTGGTTAGGACCAGGCACAGTGGCTCACATCTGTAATCTCAGCACTTTGGGAGGCTGAGGTGGGGGGGATCACATGAGGTCAGGAGTTCGAGACCAGCCTGATCAACATGGTGAAACCCCATCTCGGCTAAAAATACAAAAAATTAGTCAGGCCTGGTGGTGGGTGCCTTAATCCCAGCTATTCTGGAGGCTGAGGCAGGAGAATTGCTTGAACCCAGGAAGTGGAGGTTGCAGCGAACCGAGATCATGCTATTGCACTACAGCCTGGTCGACAAGAGTGAAACTCCATCTCAAATAATAATAATAATGATTGGTTAGATTCGAAATTTTAAAAAAATATCAAATTGCAGTACTCTTTTGGAATATGAAGGTGATGAAGAATAGACAAAGGATACGTTCTTCTTTGTCAAATTAATATGGTATCTAGTAGATAATTTAGTAAATTTCAGGTTGTAAATGAGAATGATGAAACGTTAAGATGTTCTCTTGAGTTATGTATCTATTACTAAAATAACATACAACATTTCATATATTACAATCCTACAGGGAAAAAATTTCCACTTACAGATGACTCATTCCATATTCAATGACGAAGACAGACTTTGGGGAAAAAGAGAAAATCACTTGGAACCACTCAAAAAAGTCCATTGCTTTTACAAGTTGAATTACAATAAACAAGCAAGCTTTCCAGAGAAAACTAGACTGAATCCTTTCTTTTGTTCTTTTGTCAAGACACAAGATTCTCAAAGCTTATGTGTGTGCTTGTGTGTGATTTAATGATATAAATTTTTTAACATAAACTTACTAAGTAATCAAACTTAAATTTGCTACACTCTTAATAGTCATTGAGAGGTAATCGACATATCTATTGTTTTGAAAGGATCTCATCTGTTATCTAAACTAAAAAAAAAGACATATTTGATAATAATTTTTGTGTTCAAAACCAGTGTTTACTTAAGTAATTTAGCACATAAGTTGCTGTTATAGAGACTGCAGTGTTGTATACACTAGGCCCTCTGTTGCCGCTCTCCTCAAGAAGTTAAATTAATAGAGAAAATATGAAACTAAGATACTTCCAAATTATGATTGTATGTGATACAAATTGTATGTGAGGACAAGAGAAGGCATAAACATGTTTAGACAATCAGCATTAGTCAATGTGCTGAGTGGGAAAAATAGGCACTTGTTAGTCAAATAGTCTCTCCCTACACACATATCCCTAATATACATAAAAGCATATTTGGTGTTAACATATAGTATATTTATTAAGTGTACAATTTTTTCTTAGAGATATCTGCTCACTGCCACAATTTCCATAGCATATGAACAAAAATTATTTTGTTCTCCTGATGACCATACCTATTCTGCTATTTTGAAGCATCTTATAACAGTTTTTCTTATATTTTTGCTCAAGCCAAGGACAAATACCTTTACTATTGCAGGATGCCAGCTTAGTTTGTCATATGTTATGGATTCCCAGCTAACCACAACTCGGCTGCTTCACCAGAAATTGTGCTTTAAATATCTAATTATACTTTCTCTCTCTTTTTTTTATAGATCCTAATTTTTTAAGTAATTTCAACTTTCATTTTAGATTCAGAGGGTACACGTGCAAGTGTGTTACTTGGGTATATTGCGTGATGCTGGGATTTGGGGTATCAATGATTCAATCACCTAGGTAGTGAGCATAGTACCTAACAGGTAGTTTTTCAGTACCCTTCCTCAAGTGTCCCCAGTGTCTATTGTTCCCTTCTTTATGTCCATGTATACCCGGTATTTCCATGTGTACTTGGTGTTTAGCTCCAATTTTAAGTGAGAACATGCAGCGTTTACTTTTCTGTTCTCAATTTAATTCATATACAATAATAGCCTTCATCTGCATTCATGTTGCTCCACAGTATATGATTACATTCTTTTTTATGGATACATAGTATTCCATGGTGTATGCGTACCACATTTTCTTTATTTAATTCACCATTGATGAATTGCCACCAACAAATGTATGAAAAAATGGTCATCATCACTAATCATCAGAGAAACGCAAATCAAAACCACAGTGAGATACCATCTTATACCAGTCAAAATGGCTAATATTGAAAAGTCAAAACATAACAGATTCTGGTGAGGCTGCAGAGGAAAGGGAGTGTGTATACACTGTTGATGGGAATGTAAATTAATTCAACCACTGTGAAAAGCAGTTTGGAGATTTCTCAAAAAACTTAGAACTACCATTGGACCCAGCAATACCATTACTGAGTATATACCCAGAGGAAAATTAATCGTTCTACTTTTCTATCATTCATACTCCATTCCAGTTTACCATGTAACAGCTGTCAGCATATCCCATTGTGATCTATGTTTCTCTCAGAGCTGTGAACACTCTTTAGAGTTGATATTCTGGCTAAATTCCAGACCTTCATTAAAAGTAAACCTGTCTTGCCACTTAAAGCTAATTTTTACTTTATTTGATGCTGTTAAATACTGCTCCAAGAGTTTACAACATTATAACTCTACTCAAAGTGTCTTTGATTCAAATGAGCTAGAAAATCAAATAAATGGTACAAGCAAGCAATGGAGAAAATGTACTTTATCTTTAAACATCTGGCATCTGGAGTTAGGTTTATTTACTAGCTGTGTGGCCCTGGATTAGTTAAAATTTTTGTGACTGAGTAGCTTTATTTGTATCAGTGGTTCTCAACCAGGGGTAATTTTGCCATCCGGGTTACATTTAGTCTTGTCTGGAGTCATTTTTATTTACGACTACTGGTATCTTAATAGGGACCGGTCAACTCTGCTTTTTGAAGATCATACAATGAAAAGGATGGTCCTGCAAAACGTAGAATTATGCAGCCCGCAATGTCAACAATTTTCTCAACAGTGTTGAGAAATCCTGATTTATATAACAAAGGTCGCTAGAATAACTTCTTTGTGGAGGGCTTTATAAGGTTAAAGGCAAGCCTTTCATCTCTCCACAAAGCCCTGTACATTCTGCCTGCACTACCCACCCCACCCTCACCTCAGTGCATAGCTTCTCTTCTATTATCTCCTTCTGCTTTTCTCCTCACTCATTTTGCTCTATTCTCATTAGGCCTGGCATTCCAGGCCTACTCTTGTCTTAGGATGCTCACACAAGCTGCTCCCTCCCCTAGAAGCAATATTGCCCTGAGATATCTGCAAGACTAACCCCTTTTCTTCAAGTCAGTGTTTAAATGTGGTCTTTCCCATGAGGCCTATTTAAAATTGCAAACTACCCTATTTAAAATTGCATCCACTCATTCCCACATACATATATACATATATATTCCTGACACTCTTCTCTATGCTTTTTTTCCATATCATTGAACTCAATATAGCATAATACATATTTACCTGTTATTTTCATTAGCTATTGATTGTGACCTTGATAGAATGTCAGATTCAAAGAGCAGAGACTTATGTCTTTTTTTTTTTTTTAATCGATGTGTCCCAAATGTATGGGAAGTGCACAACTGAATTTTAATAAGTATTTGTTGAATGTACCTGCCTCACTTTATTATTAAACAAAAAATGTTTAATAAATATTTGTAGAATAATTTTCATATTGAGCACTTTGCATAGCACTGTCATTTAGTAAACAATAGAAAAGGATGGATATTATGATTACTTAAGTTGTTATTATGCAAAATAGCAGTCAATGTTCAACTGCCAACATTAGTGTTGACATAAAAGGAAAGAAATCTCTAGGCACCACTGAAATGGAAAAAAGACTTAAAAATTATATGTAGTACCTTTTAATGTGCATAAAGCTAAATGTGAAAATTTGTTCAGTATAGTTTTGTGCCTCTTAGATGAAATAGGGTATCTCTATATTTAGGTTAGAAACACCTTCAGGATTGACACTTGCCCCTCTCTTTTTTAATATCCCTTCAATACAACATGCTATATTCGGTGTGTACCTTATCTAGAGTTTCGTTTTTACAAATCAATACAGTTTACCTAATTTTTCTGCCGTTGTACTTGGGTGCCAAGAATCATTTATTCTCCTAAGAGCTGTAGTGGTAGAGAAAGTATCTTTACTTTTCTATGAAAAACCCATAATTCCACGTGCGAATAACTGGGAATTGACATAGAAAATTACACATTTTCCATTTTATATATTTTAAATTTTCTCAAGAACTTGGGCAACTGACCTCCCTTGATTTATTATAATAAATGATTACAACCTTCTCCAACATTTAAATTTCCTCCCCTGATTCTCAGTAATTAGAAACCTCTAGAAATTGGAGCATGTCTTAGAAATTTTTACAGCACCGATGCGCTAATGATTTTACTATGACCTTATTCACTTGTGAGTTGTAGAACACTGCCAGAGAAAGCCAAGTGAAATGAGGCACCTTGCTTTTGCTAACATTTTATTGTCCTAACAAGTATTTTCAATCCAGGTTTACCACTAAGTGCTTGCATGAGCAAATTTCACCTCATCATGTAGTAGGAAGTAAATATTCTAATGATTCTACAAAGGGCAAATGAGTCACATAATAAAGAGACTTTCTTATGAACATTTCTTTTTCTACTAAAACCCATAATACAATCGAAATGATCTCAGGTTGCTTGCCTAATCTTCTAGTCTAATTCTATTCCCATGGTGTCTAAACAAAATGGATAATTTTACTTCTGATTTTCTCCCTACTAATTGGTTGCATCCCCTTTGCCCTTTTCAGTGCTTAAAATGTAGTTATTGGGAAAATAGAAGCAAATCCTATTTGTACACACATGCAATGAAAAATTTTTTTTTTTTTTTTATTACAAGCTCTTGTGCTCTGCAAGCTAATATTACCAATACCTTAAACCTATTGCCTTGAAATGTCAGGGAATTAAGAAATGTCTGCCATGCCTGTCTGACATGCTGAAGCTATGAAGCCTTCCAAGTTTCTACTTGTCTATATTAGCAGTTCCTTCCATGATTCAGATATACTTTGAATGGTTATAAGTAGCCCTGATTGTGCTGCCTTCTATACCCAATTAGTGGGTGACTATTGCTTCTCACCCACCTGTGCTACTGAGAGTAAATTAAGTACTTAACCTAAGAAGATTTTGTTCGATTAAGACAAAACAGTGACATGTTGATTCAATATAAACTGTCAGATAATATTTATTACAATGATCACTTGGAGGGTATACATAGTCACCCTCCAAGAATTAACATCTAAAGAATTAAAACTCTTTCGATGTTTCTGTTTAGGTGTAATATGTTATGGCACTTCTTCCAGGTAGATTTAGGTAGGAAAAGTTGTCACTTTTCTAGGCTGTTTTAAATGTATATAATTAATTATTTGGCAAAGTAGTTTTCTTTAATTTCCTACAAAGGTGAAAACTGAGCAGTTATTTTTCCAAAAGATTTTTGCTGTATTATAGACAAATTTGTAAAGGCTGATCACATCAAATACACTTTAGAAATTGTGTCAAACCTCAACTTTTTGTGTGAGAGCAATCATTTCAGAGATTGTCGAGAAGTATTAGAAATAAAATAGGTCTTCTAATGAAATACAGATACCAGAAATGCAAGATAATAACATGTTTAAACTGTAGCTTTTTTTTTTCAAATTCTCTGTCCATTAATTTAAAAGGACTTAGAGTTTATTTTAAGAGAATTATTTTCTTCACAAAAAAATATCTAAAACATTTTTTGCTTTACTTCCCTCTCCCACTTACACATCATTTTAATCACTAAGTGTTGAACATACTCCCTTTATCATACAGGTAAGCCTACAATTCTTTTCCAAAGTAGTTCTACAGTTAGCCACAATTTAGATTTCTGGAAGTCTAATACCCTATCCCTGAATTTGGGAAAGTTTAGTAGTGACATATGGCATTCGCACTTTAAAATTCTTAATGATAAATTTAACACCAAATATAGCAAATTTTATGTTTTTTCTCATCTTTTTTATATTTGTATTTCTCCTTTGAATTTTCTTTCCCATATTTTCATTGTTTAGACTTAATAGCAACATAACCTCTATATTCTTCATAGTTATTTTTATTAACTGTTAATTATGACACCAAAGAAGTGAATATAAAACAAAATGCCTTAACAAAAAGTAGGATGTGGTGTATCACCATCAGTGGTCCTGTGAACTGTAGTTTTCAGTGCAATCACGTGACTCATCTAACACTGACAATAAGCAATAGTTAATTAAAGAAAAATAGGCTTATACAATCCCAAATGGAAAGCTTTATTATTTGGTTTTATTTTTTCCTGAAGATTTTTATTGATCCTTAAATCAAAGGAATTTTCTTGTTGATATATCAGTGTAGCTCTCAAGTTTTTTTGTGTGCATTCCAAGTTGAAATAAAATGAAAAAATGACCTCAATTCATGAAGTCAAACACATTATTATGATTGTGCTTTATTTATTCCCTGGGATACAGCTCCAAGAGCAATAGCTTTCTTGTAAGATTTATTTTCTGATCTTTAACCTTGATATGTGTATTTATAAGATTACCACTGGCATCCATGCTTTGTTAAAGAAATTTGAGTGTTTAAAAAAGAGTGAGGTTTGTAGAAATTATCAACTTGTATACACAGCAGAGAGTCCAAAGGGCAATTTGTGGCTCATCACAGAGTGGAAAATGTAATCCTAAACTGGATAGAAGCATGGTTTCATGGACTGCCTTCACCCCACTCTTGAATCAAGTGAATATCTCAAGAACACGTATGCTGTGTTCTTTATGAGAATAAAGTTTGAAGCAAGTTAGTCCTATGTTTAAGTTCTTCTTTTACCATGTACTTATGCTGCTTTTTTTTGCAAGTTATTTAATGTCTCTGAGGGGAATATCTTCTTTTGTAAAATAAGGATATTGATACCATTTCATGTGATCATTGAGAGAGTTGAAGAGGCAGAACTTACAGTGTAGTTGTTAAGAATCCTGGTTATGCCAGAGTCAGAGGGTCTAACTTTGAACTCTACTGATTCTGAACCTATCAGTAATGAAGTATATTTTGGGGGCAAGTTACTTAACCTCTTTGAGCTCATATATATGATATGGATACTAATATTTCCTCCTACATTTCATTTTCACAACATTAATAAGGATTAAACAACATGGTTATGCTAGTTTTCTATTGTTTCTTATTATCTCTGCATATTTCATGGGTTAAAGCAATACCCATTCATTATCTCACAAATTCTGTAGGTCGGGGGTCTGAATATGCCTAACTGGGTCCTCTGTTTAGGGTCTCATAGAATTGTAAGTATTGGCCAGGTTATATATCTTCCTGGAGCTCCAGTGCTCTTTCAAGGTCATCTAGTTATTGGCAAAATTCATTTCCTCCTGGTTGTCGGACTGCCATCCCTGTTTTCTTTCTGGCTCTCAGCAGGGAGATGCTCTCACCCGCCCTTTCACAGTATAGCAGTTTAATTCTTCAAGGCGAACAATTTCCTCTTTTCAAAAATGATCTAGTCATTCTTTTATGAGATTTTACCCTACCTGATTAAGTTAGGCTAACCTAGAAAATTCTCCCTTTTGATCAACTCCTAAACAATGAATTTGGATTCTTTATTACATCTGCTAAATTCCCTTACCTTTGTCTTGTAGTGCAACCTAATTATTGTGGTGGCATAGCATCATATTTATGTACTCCACCCACAGGCAAATGGAGACAATTATCTGAGGTATGGCCAGTGATGGATATCAGGTAGGATTTTACCTACTATTTTGATGAAGAAAAGTGCTCAGTACTAAATTTGGCAAGTAGTATAAATATTCAATGTACGTTAGCTATTATCATGTACAGGACTTTGCCTAGTTGATGATAAGAACTCTCTAAAGAGTAACTACTAAAATTACGATTATTTCGACTATTCAGTGAATTGATACAACGTATTTTCCTTGCCAACTTGTTTGACCTCAACAACATTTGCACTGTTATCACTCATCAATTATCACAATCAATAATTTCCTTGATTAACAGGGAATCTGCATTTGTTGTGTAAGTAAGACTTACAGTAGCAAGTGTTGTGATATTCCTGTAGCTACAAAAAACTCCTACAAACTTTAATTTCAAAAGAAAAATCATATAGTGGCAACTTTCACTAAGTTTTCTAGAGAAAATTAATATTTTGGATTTCACTTGGCCAAGAACAATTATTTTATAGAATGAGGTTCATGAACATCAGGACAAGTAATTATTGTTTTATTATATTTGACATATTATGTACCAGTTCAACTGACTACTCTATTCAGTGTCTCTTTTCCCTTTGTACTTGGTTAAATTAAAAATTCAATAGGCTTGGTGTGGTGGCTCCTAGCACTTTGGGAGGCCAAAGTGGGAGGAACACTTGAGTCCAGGAGTTCAAGGCTGCAGTGAGCCACAGTCATGCCACTGTACTCCATCCTGAGTGACAGATGAAGATTCTATCGTGTATATATATATATATATATATTATATATATATACATATATATATACACATATGTGTGTATATATATATATATAATGAAATCTTATGTTGACTTTTTTTTGTTCAAAAACAAGTTCAAGAGATTCTTCAGCCTCAGCCTCCCCAGTAGCTGAGATTACAGGCAGGCGCAACCTTGTCTGGCTAATTTTTTTTTTTTTTTTTTTTGTATTTTTAGTAGAGACGGAGTTTCACCGTGTTGATCAGCCTGGTCTTGAACTCCTGAACTCAAGTGATCCACCCACCTTGGTTTCCGAAAGTGCTGGGATTACAGGCTTGAGCCACCACACCCACCCAATATTTTATTTTTAAAATAAAAATTATTGTACATGGTTAAAAGGTAATTTATAAGACTACTTTGCCTTAATTGTATTCAAAATCATATGAAACCCCACACTATTTAGTGTATATCAGGATGGGATAAACACCATTATTTTTCAATTTCTCACAAATGGTGGCATTCTTTTTCTAAAATTCTGTGACCATAGTAATTTCTAGTTATGTAAAAAGGAGAGAATATTCAGTATTTATTTTATTAGCACTATTTTGGGATATTTTTCTGATTATAATTTTCTCTTTGGACCAAATTAGAGATCTTTTGATTCCCAGAGAAATTTACAACTTCATTGAGTCTAAATAGCTGCCCCACTGACAATCATTTTCCAAAAACTGTGGTTGTAATATGAACTGAAATTCATTACTATCTGGATCTGTTAAAATGAAAAGCAGAGTTAGGATTCCACAATGGGGAGAATTGCATCAGCTGAATGCTGTCTTTTTCATAAAAACATAAGACTATAACGGAAATCTATTCCCACTTAAAATTGTACCCCAGATGTTAAGCTTTGTAAATCATCTTATTTCCCCTAGAAAACATTTCCATTCATTCTCAAGTGATAACTAGAGGTGACTTTTCCATGTGTTTTTGAACTAGTAAGTGTAGGTAATTATTTCTTGAAGGTTGACAAAATGAAGTCAAATCAGATGGTAGAAGGATCTTTAGGTAACAAAGCCTTTATTGTGTACCATTAATTATGGCAGAGTAGTTTAATCAATTTTCATCACAGAAGCTATCAATGATCAATCTTCAATTAGAATATTGATAACATTTGAGTTTTTAAAAGTTCATATATGCACAATTTGGTGCCAAAATGCAAATTCATGTATACATAAAACTTTGTGCTGACCACTTTTTTTCTAATTTGGCATATTTAAAGAAATAAATGTCATGGCAGTGTACAGTTCTGCTCATTTAGTAATAATGATATTTTCATTGAAGATTTTATTTCTATTAAAGAATTCATTGGATGAGAACAATTGGTTCTTATTGTCTCACGTAATGTATAGAATTAGTGGGAATAAGCAACCAAAGTTTTACCAAAGCCATAATTATGTTCAAATCTTAACTATTTATATTGCATATTGGAAAGCCTCCATCTGTTAATGATGGCGATTTTCATTCCAGTTTAAAGATCTAATATTTGGAATATGTAACCTTCATTTTAATTTAACTGCACAGAGATAAACAGGGTCAAAAGAATTTCATACCCTTTCAAATAAATTTATACATAAGTTGAATGTAAACTAATACATGTTGCCATTTAGGCATTCAAAATTTACTTATAAAGTCTTCTGAAACTCAACTTTACTGTCATGTGCCAAATTACCTTATAGTTTATTTAGAAAGAAATTCTTTCTTAGCCTTTGGGAATATAACATAGACACAGTACAGAATTTTTGTCAATCCAAGGCTTTTTGTCTCAGATCAACTGTCAATACAGTGTTGTTTCATGCTGGAATATTTCATGGTTTTCTGTATTTGAAAAAACTTCCCAGAGCATGGCAGAATTTCAGGTTCTTTTCATCCTCAAGTAGATACTTTTGAAGAAATAGCTCTGACATATGTTTAAAATGGCATAAAGCAGGTGTTAGCAATCTCTTTTGGGCCAAATCCGGCTGACTGCCTGTTTTGAAAATAAAGTTTTATTGGAATAGAGCCATTCCATTTGTTTAAGTATTGTCTATGGTTGTTTTCATGCTACAATGGGAGAGCTGAATTGTTGTGACAGAGACTACACGTTCTGGAAAGTCTGAAATGTTTACCGTCTGGCCCTCTATGGAAAAAGTTGACTAGTTTTTGGCATAGAGGAAAATGGGAAGATTCTCAAGTTGAAGTAATATTAATATTTTAGTGAAATAATTTCAGCTATTAAAAAGGAAGTTTATATATTATGGCCTTTATGTGCCTTGAACATTGTTTTAATTTTTTTACTTTATGGAACATATTTAAAGATGTATTGTTTCTAGAAGGTAGAATAAAAATGCATACATGAAAAAGCAGAGATAACATAAGCTGAATTGGCTTGCCTCTACTATTGAAATCATTGAATCTTTTTGAATTATTACGTGTCCTTCAAAGCCTAAAGCAAAAATAAATAAATAAATAAAACCCACAAGAGAATTACCTCTCTGACTTTTACAGAATCACTTTTTCCTATACATTAGGAAGAAGTAAGGTCCCGTTTTGCAATTATTTCTCATATTTAAAAACATTTTTATTTTCAATTGTAGTAAGAATTACAACATAAAATTTACCACCAATAACCAATGCTCAATTTAATTGTGTTATATTCTTATTTTTGTGCAAGAGATCTCTAGAACCGTTTCCTCTTGCAAAAGTGAAACTCAATCCCCAATCAACGGTACCTCCTATTTCCCCCTCCTCTCAGCTTCTGGAAACGACTATATAAATTTTGAATTATGTATGATAATTATACATATTTTAGGGTATACATAACATTATGCTACATGTATACAATGTATAATAATCAAATGAGGGTAAGTCAAGTATCCATAACCTCAGACATTTGTCTTTTCTTTGTATTGGGAACATCAAAATTCTTCTCTTCTTGTTATTTTGAAATATGCAATAAAGTATTATTAACTATAATTTTCCTACTTTACTATCAAATACTAGAATGTATTCTTTCTAGCGAACTGTATTTTGTACACAGTAACCAACTTCTCTTCATCTCCCCTTCCTTGTTCCATTCCTAGCCTCTGGTAACCACCATTCTATTCTTTACCTTCATGAGATCCACCTTTGTAGTTCCCACATGTGTATCTTTCCATGCCTGGCTTATTTCACTTAACATAATGACCTCCAGTTCCATCTGTGTTGCTGCAAATGACAGTATTTTATTTTATTTTTCAATGGCTAAAAAATATCCCACTGTGTGTATAAACCAGATTTTAAAAATCTACTCACTCACTGATGAACATTTAGGTTGATTCCATGTCTTAGAGATTGTGAATTGTGCTACAATGAACATGGGAGTGCGGATATCTCTTTGATATACTGTACAATTTTACTTTCCCACCAATGGTCTGTAAGTGTTCTTTCTCTGCATCCTTGCCAGCATTTGCTATATGTTTGCTTTTTAAAATAAATTCATTCTGATAGTGACAGGAGACAGACACATTCCTAAGCAGATGGAGACAGGTCCCTGGTGAAACCCAACCTTCAAGCCAAGGACTTGAAGGTTTAGTTTCAGTCTAAACCTGAAAACTGAGCTGCCAGTTCTAGATAGAGTCCACGGCTGGAGCAACAATTTCCATCTCCATCTTACCCATATCCTCTCGATTGTTTCCTTCCAAATGACGCCTTCTAACCAATCAAATTGTGTTCTTTCCAAGCCCACCCATGAACCAATCAACATGCACTCCCACATTCTAAGACCATAAAAAGCCCAGACCTCAAAGACAGCTACGCGCTTCAGGTCCCATCTCATTACTGAGAGCTTTTATTTCACCCAGTGAAATTCTATTCTGCCTTACTCACTCTCTGGTGTCCGTGTTCCTCATTCCTCTTGGTCATAAGACAAGAACTCAGAACTCACCGAATGGTAGGAGTGAAAGGGCTCTAACACCACTGTCTGCCAAGCTGTGAGAGGTCAGAATAAAAGAGCTGTAACCTTGTCTCCCACTCACCGAACAACAGGAGAGACGAAGCCACTGGGCACCACTCCCTCCCGTTCACTGAACTGTAGAAGTGGAAAAGCCACGGGGTGCCACATAATCCTGCTCACTGATCTGCAGAAGACAAGAAACTGCTGGGCACCACTCTCTCCCACTCACTGAATTACGGGAGCAAAAAATGGCACAACAATTCTAATTCAGGTGAGATGATATCTCATTGTGGTTTTGATTTTCCTGGAAAGGACTTTTTGAAACTAATTTAAGCAATGTACAAAGTGAGGCAAACAAATTTTCAGGGTTGAAAAAAGGTCTTCTTTATTTAACTACCAGGAATAATAAAGAGAAGAAAACACACACACTTGTGTGCATACTGTATCTATTTTACTAGTTTATACTTATATATATATTATAGTTTTAAATTATATATGTATACAATATATACAGATATAATACTTAAACATAGAGGATTATAAGAATAAGAGGAGAAAACATACATACATGTGGTTGAACAAGATTCTACTCTACGTCTTCATTTATGTAATAATGGAATAGCATTTGGTTTTCACAATCGTTTATTCACAGATAATAGCACCAAATAAATCCTACTTCTCCCTCAGCTATAATTGTAGATCAAGCTCCACCATTTGGGTAGAAATATGGACCTGTGTTCTTCCTATATTTGTCCCTTTGTTCCTCAATCCCTGGCGAACAACATTTTTTTTTTCACTGTCTCTATGATTTTGCCTTTCTCCAGAATGTCACGTAATTGAAATCATACAGTACATAGCTTTTACAGATTGGCTTTTTTCACTTTGTTCTATGCATTTAAATTACCTCCAAGTCTTTTTATAACTTGATTGCTCATTTATTTTATAGCTAAATAGTATTTTATTGTTTGTGTGTACCATAGTTTATCCACTTGCCTGTTGACGGACATCATGATTGCTTCCAAGTTTTGGCAATTATGAATTTAACTTTTATGAACATCTGTGTGCAGGTTTCTTATTTTCAACTCCTTTAAATGAATACCAAACTGGATCATAACGTAAAAGTATGTTCAGTTTTTAAGAAATTGACAAAATGTTTTCCAAAGTGGCTGTACCATTTTGCAGTCCACCAGCAAGAGTAAGAGTTCTTATTGTTCCACATCCTCACCAGCATCTGATGTTGCCAGTGTTTTTTATCTTGGCTATTATAATAGCTGTGCGGTGTTATATCATTTTTGTTTTAATTTGTAATAGCTTGATAGCATATAATGTTGAACATCTTGTAACATGCATACTTGTCTCCTGTGTATCTTCTTTGTTAAACATAGCGTCTGTTTCGGTCTTTTGCCCATTTTTTAACTAGGTTATTCATTTTCATATTGTTGTCCCTTAAGAGTTCTTTTTATATATTGCACAATCATTCTTATCAGATGTCTCTTTTGCAAATATTTTTTTCCAAATATGTAGCATGTCTTCTTAATCTCTTGACAGTGGCTTTTGCCCAGCAGTAGTTTTGGTGTTGTTTCTAAAAAGTCATGTGATAACCAAGGTCATCAAGGCTTTCTGGTGTTATCTTCTAGGAATTTTATAGGTTTACATTTGACATTTCGGTATATAATTCATTTTGAGTTAATTTTCAAGAATGGTATAAGGTCTGTGTCTATATGCACATTTTTTCATTTAGATTGCCAGTTTTTCAGCACAATTGGTTGAAAAGATAATTTTTGCTCTTTTGAATTACTGTTGTGACTTTGTCAAAGATCCATCAATTATATTCATGTGGATCTATTCTGGGGGTCTCTGTTCTTTTGTTTTCTGTTCTTTTTCTGTTGGTTATTTTTTTGGGGGGGTGGTCAATTATTTTGCCAATATTATGCTGTCTTGATTACTATAGCTTAATAGTAAGTTTTAAATTTGTGTGTCTCTGACTTTCATCTTCTCTTTCAGTACTGAGTTGGCTATTCTAGGGCTTTTGCTCTACCATATAAACTTTGGAAACAGTTTGCCAATTTTCATACAATAACTTGTTGGGATTTTATTGGAATTTTTTGACTCTATAGATCAAGTTAAGAACTGACGTCTCGATGACATTTGTTATTATAATCCATGAACATGGAATATCTCTCCACCTATTGAGTTTTCTTTGGTATCTTTCATCTAAATGTTGTAGATTTTCTCATATGAATCTTGAATATATTTTGTTAGATTTTAAACAGTTCATTTTGTGAGGTGATCATGTAAATAATGATGTGTTTTATTTCAAATTCCACTTGTTCATTGATGATATACAGGAAAGCAACTGACTTTTGTATATTAAACTTGTATCCTGCAACTTTTCTATAATTGCTTATTAATTCCACAAGGAGCAATTAGTTTGGATTTTCTATCTAGACAATCATGTTATCTATAAACAGACTTTTTGTATTAACTAGGACTTCCAGTACATTGAAAAGCAGTGATGAGAGAGGAAATCTTACCTTGTTCCTGATGTGAGTGCCAAAGCTTCTAATTTTTCGCTATTAAGTAAAGCCATGGATTGCTTAACCACATTTTGGTCAATGACAGACTGCATTAATAATAATGGTTCCATGAGATTAGAATGCCACATTCTTACAGTATCTTTTCTGTATTTAGGCATGTTTAGATACACTAACACTTACCATTATGTTACAATTGCCTACAGTATTCAGTATAGTAATATTCAAAACAAGCTTGCCACCTAGAAGCAATAGACTATAACTTTTAGTCTACCTGTGTAGCAGGCTAGACCATCTAGGTTTGCATAAGTACACTCTATGATATTCTTACAACAACAAAATTGCCTAATGACACATTTCTCAGAATGTGTATCTGTCATAATGTGACACATGACTGTATGATGTTAGCTGTAGATTTTCTTCTAAAATCAAATTGGGTAGGTCCTCCTCTATTTGTTCTGAAAACAAAACAAAACAATCTATCACGAAAAGGTGCTGGATTTTGTCAAATGTTTTTTCTTCAACTGTTAATGTGATCATATAATTTATTTATTTATTTTTTATTTTTTGATGTGTGTGTGTGTGTGTGTGTGTGTTTATACTTCAAGTTCAGGGATACATGTGCAGAATCTGCAGCACTCTTGTATTTTGCTTAACATGCATTGGTGTTCTCTAAGGACATACATGTTAAGGATTGCTATGTCTTGATGAAGTATTAGCTCCTTTATTATTATATATGCCCCTTATTGTCCCTGATAACTATCCTTGCTCTGAAGCCTTCTCTCCCTGGAATTAGACATGCTACATATTTGGAAAAAATATTTGCAAAAGAGACATCTGATAAGAATGATTGTGCAATATATAAAAAGAACTTTTAAGGGACAACAATATGAAAATGAATAACCTAATTAAAAATGGGCAAAAGACAGAAACAGACACTATGTTCAACAAAGAAGATACACAGGAGACAAGTATGCATGTTACAAGATGTTCGACATTATATGCTATCAATAGTATAGTTACTGTCACTGATTTTGGATAAGTGTTAGCGCGCTATATCTTTCTCCATTCCTTCACTTTTTAACCTATAAGCATTTTCATGTTTAAGATGGATTTCTTATAGACAACATACAGTTGAGTCTTGTTTTTGATCCACTCTGACAATCTCTATCTCCTAATTATATTTAGAACAATAATGTTTAATGTGATTATTGAATAATCTCTACAATATTTTTTACAGTGTTCTATTTATTGCCTTTGTTGATTTTCATTTTTGCCTTTCACAATTTTTTGTCTCTTCTGATTTAATTTATCATTTATGATTCCATTTTCTCTCATTTTTTAGCATAACATTATACTTCTTTTTTAATTTCTTTTTTCCTTTTTAGTAGTTGCACTCAAATTTACTATATAATTTACAATAAAATGAAGTCCACTCTCAAAAAACACTATACCAGCTGAGCGCAGTGGCTCACGCCTGTAATCCCAGCACTGTGGGAGGCCGAGGCTGATGGATCACAAGGTCAGGAGATCGAGACCATCCTGTGAATGGTGAAACCCCATCTCTACTAAAAATACAAAAAATTAGCTGGGCGTGTGGAAGGTACCAGTATTCCCAGCTACTAGAGAGGCTGAGGTGGGAGAATGGCGGGAACCCAGGAGGTGGAGCTTGCAGTGAGCCGAGGTTGCACCACTGCACTCCAATCTGGGCGACAGAGGGAGACTCCATCCCCCCGCAAAAAAAACCAAAAAACCAAAAAGCGCTATACCATTTCATGTGGAGTACAAATACCTTATAATAACAAAATATTTCTAATTCTTCACCCAACCCGTTTATCATTATTGTCATTCATTTCACTTATACATAAGCATATATATAATGTATGTACATATACACACATGCAGAAGTATGCATACATGAATACATTGTTGCTATAGCTTATAATAAACTATGCTAGATAAATTATAAATAAGAAAAATGAAAGTTTATATTTGACCTTCACTTATGCTCTGATATTCTTCTTCTCTTTATATAGATAACAGGTTTTTTTTACCTAAACCATTTTTCTTTTTCTACTACTTGTTAAAAATATTTTAAAAAATAATTTTTGTTTTTGTTAAAAATCATATTTCTTTTGAAAAAAGACTAAGATAAGGAATTTATATACAATGACTTATTTAGTAGTTTTATATTTAAAGCCCAATTTATATTGTTGAATGGAGAAAGCCTTTATAAAACTGTTTTCCTTGTGATGTTCAAAGTTTTGTCCTCTCCCATCTTTTATAGTGGCTCCACAGTTCTCGAATATTCTGTTTTTTTCTTTTATCAGTCTTTTTCTGCTTGCTTTTTAATTTGGAAGTTTCTATGGTCATATTATTCAGTTCAGAGATACTTTCTTCAGCCATGTTCATTCTGCTAATGAGCACATCAAAGCATTCTTTATTTCTGTTACAGTGTTTTTATCTCTAGCATTTCTTTTTTATCCTTTCTCAGAATTTCCGTCACTCTGCTTGAAATGAACTATCTATCTGTTCTTGTATGATGACTACTTTTTTTCATTAATACACTTAACATATTAATCCTAATTTTTTAAAAATCCTGCTCTGATAATTCCAACATTCCTGACATAAGTGAGTCTGGTTAGGATACCCGTTCATGTATTCAACTGTTTGTCTTTTCCTTTTTTGTGTGCCTTGTAATTTTTGTTTAAAGACAGACATTAAATACCAGCTAATAGGAACTGTGGTAAGTAGGTCTTTTATAATGTAGTGGTAAGGTGTGATGGAAGAAACATTGCATAGCCCTATGATTAGGTCTCAGTCTTTCTGTGAACCTGTGTCCCTGGACTGTGAACTTTATTGTTGCTTCTCAATTTCTCCTGCCTTAGGTGAGACAAAATGGCTGAAGTGAACTGTAATTATGTATTTCTCTTCCCCCACAGTGAAGGCTACAGAAGCTGGAGCTGGGTGTTTCCCTTCCCCCCGGTAATATAGGTTCTGGTAACCTCAGCTGATTAGGCTTTGGCAAAATAGATTTTCCTAACAGCAGCCTTGTTAAGAAGAACAGAATGCTCTGGCATGTTTCAAAAACAGTTCCTTTTCCTCCTCTCTCTTCTAGAAACACAAGGAGTTTTTTCTCTAATATTCAATGTGAGGATCTGGTAGATCCCCTAAAGATAAAACCCAAATAAGTGTAGGGCTGGCCTTCCAGAAATTTGTTTAAGTTTTTCTCCCCTAGTATTGGTTCCCCAGTAGGTCTCTGCTCATGGGTTTCTGCTCCAGTAAGTTGTGATTTCTCTGTTTCTGCTGTTCTCTCTCTCCAGTTTTGAGGGCAGTGGTTTGCTCTGTGGCCTTACTTCTCTTACAGATCTAAGAATTGATTTTTCAGTTTACTTTTACACTTGTTAAAGCTTTTTACTTGTTTTTGTGGCAACGTCCAAACTCCTTATATGCAGAATAAAAAAGCAGAAGTCACATCACCTTTTTAAACCCTTCAATTCACAGCATTTTAATTAAGTTCTAATTGCTCATAATTTCTTAAATATACCTAAAATGTCACTTGGTCAAAACAAGGAATAAACTATGCTTACATATAGCAGTCTAAAAATAATTTTGATTAAAAACAAACAAAAACATAAAAGACATTATTTCCACTTCCTAAAGTAAAATTACCTCTATTTATTTTAGAAGGCTTTTAAATAGCTTTGTCTATTCCTTTCCAGATTAAGTATCTTTAAAATTTCAGTGTAGCATATAAATTAATTTGAAATGGTGATAAAGGTAACAGGAAATATTCTTTGTATTTTTATTAGAAATATTTTTATAATTTTTTAAAGCAAAAGAGGCATAAAGAATCTTAAGAAATACTGTGCCCAATTATCTTGTCTTAGAGATATGCTGCCCCAAATCATACAAGTAATCTGTCTTACACCAGCTTAGCAAAGTTGATTCCCTAACTCCGGATCTATTACTTTTACTACTGCAAGAGGCTCATGTGGATTTTGTTTACTTTATCTTTTCTTGTTTTTCAGGGGCATAGAAGATGTGGTGCTGCATGGAGGGATTCATTTGTGCTTTTTTTCCTGGTTATCAGTGATTTTATTTGCTTACTTCTAAGGAATTTTATAAAAGATTTACACACAACTAAACAAGTAACTCAAATTACAAAAATCCTTTGGAGGAGGCACAAAAATAAATATTCCAGGAGCCATCAAGATGAGTAAATATATTTTGCATTTACTTTTATGTTTTCCAAAGCTAAAATAAAGCATGGAGTTATGTAATACCATTTGCCAGTGGCAGAAACATACCATTTTCACATGATAGAACTTTTCTGCATACTAAATTATCAAATTTAATTACTTGTGGTTTTTTTCAACTAACTGTTTGGAATATGAATAAAATAATACATATAATAGAAATTATTTTCAACATTGCTTCTTCTGATGATAGACTTTTTTCAAATGACTCTTAGAGTTTATAGGTTTATCTGTATGTATATACCTATAGTAGAAGCAGAGCATTATTGATAATTAAAGAAAATGTGGGAGGTGGAGTAAGTCTTGGGAAGGAGTGCTGCTATTGATGTTCATGTAAGTGGCTTCAATGATCTCTGTAATTACAAACAATAGGGTCATACGGAATGGATAAATACCATCTTAATACTATTTTGTCAGTTATAGTCATTCTAGCTGTACAGGAATGTAGACAGTCAGAATTGAATAGTAGCACCTACAGTGCCATATTCAGCTTTTCCTTTTTTTTTTAAAGACACAGTCTGGTTCTATTGACCATGCCGACTGCAGCCTCTGCTTCCGGGGTTCAAGCGATTCTCATGTCTCAGCCTCCTAAGTAGGTAGGATTACAGGCACCCAGCAATACTCTCAGTAACTTTTTGTAATTTTAGTAGAGACAGGGTTCGCTCTGTTGTCCGGTATGCTCTCAAACTCCCAACCTCTAGTGATCCACCCACCTCAGCCTCCTAAACTATTGGGATTACAGGCGTGAACCACCATGCCTGGCTCATATTCAACTTTTTCAATTAAAAGAAAATTCTTTTGCAAGAATATCATCAGTAACACAATTGATGAGTCTGTCTTTTTTCCTTGCCCAGAGTGAGCATTTAACATCTTCATGGAGAGTGAAGAAAATTAAATTATCATCAACATTTTTTGAGGCGATTTTTGTGATTTTGGATGAGCAAAGTTGATTGAGCAAGCATTCTGTGGACCCCAGTTTTTGCCCTATAGCCTGGAAGACATAAGAATTTTTTTAAAAGAGTAATAATATATATTTTTAATTAATATTATATATTATTTTGTTTATTATTTTATAATGATAAATATTTTAATTTATTATCAATTGGGTTAGCTAAAATGAAAGCCACACTGTTTTAGGCGTACCTCGGTGTAAAAGTTGCAATGGAAAATTCTAATTCATTAGAAATATAATTGAGAAAGTGGCACTATATTCGTTGTGATATAATGAACTATGGATATTTCTTTAAGTTCTCCTACAACAAGTTAAGGGTGAAGTAAAGTACAATTTTTGCACACCAATTTTTAAACTAGACACTAAAATAACTGTCTACTTATGTCAGTGTACTTAACTAACAAACAAGTCTATAAATCAGATGCCAACATTCACATTTAACAGACCAGAAATGAGGTAAAAAGACCTCCAGTAACTGTTTCAAAACCATCCAGATAATTGTAACGTAAGTATTACAATATTGTCTTATCTGACTTCAAAGCTCATCTTCCTTTCAGTTCTTTTTATATCTTTAAAATAACTGTGTTCATAAAAACACACTATTTATAATGTGAATTTGCAATAGTTTCACAGACAAGGAAAACATGTAGTTTAGGAGCAAACGTTTCTTCATTGGTTACTATTTCTCCATTCTAAGATCTTATCTGAAGGAATCTTTTAAAATATTCTAGATTTGTTTTTATAGTTTTTAATTATTCCATC